>NW_026019494.1:0-33203 GCF_003254725.2 Canis lupus dingo | reverse complement strand
GGGCAAGATGGAGAGGACAGCAGGTTCCCCTGCGGAAAGAAGGAGCCTGCCTTGGACCTGATCATGATCATGAGTCCAGGCTGAAGCTTAACTGACGGAGTCCAACCATAGGCCAACTTTTCTTTTTTTTCTTTCTTTTTTTTTAATAAGAAAATTTACTATTTGATGGGTGTTCATTTAAACCCACATACAGAATAACACCCGTGCTCATACCCGTCAAGTGCCAGTGCCCCCCCCTCATACACCCAACAAACGCAAACCCAACCCAGTCACCCCGACCGGGGGGCTGTCACACCATATCACCCCGAACACCCCCACCCTCCTCCCCTTCCATCACCTCTAGTTCATTTCCCAGAGTTAGGAGTCTTTTTTTTAATTTTTTTAAATTTATTTATGATAGTCACAGAGAGAGAGAGAAGAGAGAGAGAGAGGCAGAGACATAGGCAGAGGGAGAAGCAGGCTCCATGCACCGGGAGTCTGATGTGGGATTCGATCCCGGGTCTCCAGGATCGCGCCCTGGGCCAAAGGCAGGCGCCAAACCGCTGCGCCACCCAGGGATCCCCCAGTTAGGAGTCTTTATGTTCTGTCTCCATTTCTGATATTTCCCAAACATTTCTTCTCCGTTCCCTATATTCCCTTTCACTCTTATTTATATTCACCAAGTGAATGAGAACATACAATGTTTGTCCTTCTCCGATTGACTTACTTCACTCAGCATAATACCTTCCTGTTCCATCCACGTTGAATCAAATGGTGGGTATTTGTCATTTCTAATGGCTGAGCAAGGCCCACCTTTTCTCTCTCTTCATCTTCTGAGTCTCCTATGATATGAATGTTATTGTTTTAATAAGTGGCTGAGTTCCCTATGTCTGCCTCTGTGGTCCATAACCTTTCTTGTTTTGAAGGCTTCCACTTGGGACTGCATCTCAGTTATAGCATTTTTAACATTGGCCTGACTAGATTTTAGCTCTTTTATTTCTACTGTAAGGGATTCTCTAGTTTTCTTCTGTGCTTTTTTTCCAGCCCAGCTGCTATCTTTATAATCATTGTTTTAAACTGTAGTTAGACATCATATATGTGTACTGTTGAACTTCCTGGCTGTGAGTACTACCTCATGTTATTTTATGGAGTTGAATTTCTCCATCTCATTATTTTTTCCAGAAAAGAAAGAAGGAAGAAAAAGGAAAACCAAGAGAAACAATAACAACTACCCTCCCCCCAAAAAACACTAGATTATTTTGGCCTCCTTGTTAAAGATTCTAAATCCCAAAATAAGAAACACAATTAAAGTACCATGATAGTAAAAATAAGAAATATATAAGGTACATACATAAAAATTAAAATAAGGCAATTAATAAAAAGAATCAAAGAAAATAAATGAAAATAAAGCACAAAGTACAAAGGAAGCTACACCCTACTTTCCAGGAAGAGCTGAAGCTCTGCTGCCTCTGTGGTCTGACAACTTGTTGGCAGTGAGTGGTCTGTGCAGGGTCTCGGGATGGGCCTTGGCGCTGATTCTCAGGTGCACATCTGCATGGGAGATGCACCTGCGGTGTCAGAGGCTCGGTGGGCGTCAGCGCCTCTGGCCTCCAGTGAGTGGCGCTGTGCTGCACCCTTAGACTCCGTGCTGATGGGCGGGATGCGGGTGGGGACACTGGGTCCTCTGGCTCTGGAGCTGAGCATCCCGCACCCCCGTCTGCAGGGGCCTCGATAGAAGAGCCGCCAACCCCCCGGGTCTCCGCTGCTTCTCTCAGAACCCTGCTTTTACTCTGCGTGCGTCCGAGCTTCTTTTGGTTTTGTTTTTTTATCTCAGACTGTTGTGCCCAAGATTGGGAATCCAAGAAACCACCGAGAAGCCGACACCGATGCAAACACACGAGGGTTTATTTACAAGCTCGAGCTTGTGTCCAAGTACACCCGACATAGCGGAGCAGGGACTTGGACCCTGAGGTGGGTTTTAGCTTAGTTTTAAGTGCTGGTCTCGGGACCTCCAGGAGGGCTGGAGCAATTCCTCAAGTTCTCTTTACATTTTGATATGGGGCCTTCTAGGGCATTGAGCTCTGTTCTCATTCTAATAGGTGCTTCCTGCCCTTTGCCTGGACTCAGTTTTTATTCTATTGTGGGGCTTTCTAGGACATTAAGCTGTAAACAGCAAAGGTTCCACAACTGGAAGGGGAACTCACACTGTCCTTATATGCTGAAGACGTGGTACTAGAAACAGGAAACTCGAGAGCCTCCACCAAGCCTGTTAGAACTAAGGAGTGAGTTCAGTAAAGTCAGGGGACACAAACTGACCCTACATAGCAGAGTAGCCTTGCTGTGTCCTGGCAATGAGCACTCAGGAAGGAAATGAAGGACGTGACTCCCTTCTCAGGAGCATCACAGAGAATAATTAATGAGACAGAACCAAAGGAGCACAAGACTTGTGCAGTGAGCCATACCAGTCTCTGGGAGGCCTTCCTGGGCTCGTGGGGTGGGAGTCTCATCTTGTGAAAATGTCCGCAGTTCCAGAAGCCACCCTCAGTTTCAATGTCATTCATATCAAAATCATGGTGGCAGATGTTAGAAATAGGAAAAGAAAAACCCATAACATCCATCCGCCCCCACAAATGACCCTGGACAACAAATTAGTATTGGAGAAGCAGGACAGAGCAGGACACGGCACTTTCCTATTTCAAACGATGTCACAGAGACACAGGATATAGCAGTGTTGTTCTTGGGCCCCAGCTGGCTCTGTCAGATAAGCATTCGACACCTGACCTCACCTCCAGTCCTGATCTCGGGATTGTGAGTTATAGCCCTGGGCTGGGCCATGGACAAGGCGTGGAGCCTCCTTAAACAAACCAGACTCAAGGGTGGTGGTCCCGACATAAGCTGAAGGAGCAGAACAGAGAGTCCAGAAGGAATTGTGCCTGATACAACTGATTTTCTTAACTTAATTTAATTTAAACCCAATTAATTAATGTATAGTGTATTATACTTTCAGAGGAAGAATTCAGGGATTCACCAGTTGCAGATAACAGCAGTGCACCTGACATTACGTGCCCTCCTTCATGCCGGTCCCCTGTGATCCCCTCACCTGTCCCCTACCCTCCAGCGACCCTCAGTTTGTTTCCTATCATTAAGTGTCTGTATTTCCTGCATCAGTTTTCATGTTATTTGATTTCCTTCCTTCACAGATGTTCATCTGCTTTGCTTCTTTAATTCCACCTATGAATGACACCACACGGTCATTCTCTTTTCCGACTGACTTGTTTCACTTAACATGATTTCTCTAGTTTTATCCACGTCATTGCAAATGGCAAGATTTCCTTCTCTTTGATAGCTAGGAACCATTCCTCTCTCTATGACCATCATCTATCTCCCATCCTCTTTATCCATCATCTGCCTGAGGGCACAGAGATACTTCACACAGTGTGGCTACTGTGGACCCGGCTGTTGTGGACATTGGGGTGCAGGTGTCCCGAGTCTTACTGCATCTATATCTTTAGAGTCAGCTCCAGGCCATTCACCTACTGGTTGCAGGGCGGCTCTATTTGTAACTTCCTGAGGAGCCTCCACACTGTTTCCAGGGCGGCTGCACCAGCCCGTGGTCCCGCCTACAGTGGAAGAGGGTTGAGTGAGTTTTTCAGGACTTGCTAAAGTCCAGTCCACATTTCATTTTGCGGTCTGTGGGCTCCAATTCCTTGTCCTTAAGTATTTCTGGGGAAGCAGGGTGTTGGGCTCCTTTTCAATGAGATATTTCCGATGCTAACAGGCCCTAGTGCGCACATGTTTCATCAATACTACCAATTATTATTTTAAAGACTTACTTGAATTCCTGTTTGTAAACACAGTATGATATAGTTTCAGGTTTACCACATAGTGATTCAACCCTTGGATACAACGCCTGGTACTGGTCATAGGTGCCCTCCACTATCCCCATCCCCTGATTCCCCATCCCCCCACCTTCCTCTGGTATTTATTAGTTTATTCTCTGTGGTTAATAGTGTGTTTTTTTGTTTGATTCTCTCATCCCCCCCTCTGCCCCTTTGCCAGTTTGTTTGGTTTCTTAAAATTCACATGTGAATGCAATTGTATGGTATTTGGTATCTGTCTTTCTCTGACTGACTGAGTTCATTTAGCATAAGTCCTTTCCACTTCTCCCACATCATTGTAAATGGCTTCATTTCATCGCTTCTGTTGACCCAGTGATGTCGCAGTGGGTATATTTACCACATCGTCTCTGCCCATTCATCAGTCGATGGACATGTGGCCTGTATCCACAGTTAGGCTCTTGTTGATAATGCTGCTACAAACACTGGTCTGCGTGTCCTACTTGGAATCTACTAAACGAGTTTTGTATTCTCGGGGTAAATACCTAGCTCTGCAATTTTGGAATCATAGGGTAGCTCTATTTTTAACTTCTTTTTTAAATTTTTTTTATGATAGTCACAGAGAGAGAGGCAGAGACACAGGCAGAGGGAGAAGCAGGCTCCATGGACTGAGAGTCCGGCGTGGGATTCGATCCCGGGTCTCCAGGATCACGACATGGGCCAAAGGCAGGTTCCAAATCACTGCACCACCCAGGGATCCCCTATTTTTAACTTCTCAAGGACCCTCCACAGTGTTTTCCACAGTGGCTGCACCTGTTCGCATGCCCACCAGGAGTGTAAGGGGCTCCCTCTTCTCCATAGCCTCAACAACACCTGTTGTTTCTTCTGTTGTTAATTTTAGCCATTCTGACGGCTGTCAGGTGACATCTTATTGTGGTTTTAATTTGCATTTCCCTGATGATGGGTGACGCTGAGTGTCTTTCCCTGTGTCTGGTGGCCATTGGATGTCTTGACAGAGACAAAGTCCATTCATGTCTTCTGCCCATCTGCAGTTGGATAATTTGTGTTTAGGATGCTGAGATTTATATTTGCTTTACGTATTTTGCATACTAACTCTTTATTGGATGTGTTGTTTACAAATATCTCCTTTCATTTTGTATGTTGCCTTTTATTTTTATTTATTTATTTTTTATTTATGATAGTCACAGAGAGAGAAAGAGAGAGAGGCAGAGACATAAGCATAGAGAGAAGCAGGCTCCATGCACCGGGAGCCCGATGTGGGATTCGATCCCGGGTCTCCAGGATCGCGCCCTGGGCCAAAGACAGGCACCAAACCGCTGCGCCACCCAGGGATCCCTATGTTGCCTTTTAGCATTGGTTGTTTCTTTCACTTTGCAGAAGCTTTCAATTTGATGAAGTCCCAATAGTATTTTTGCTCTTGTTTCCCTCAACTCAGAGGCATATCTAGAAAGAAGATCCAATGGCCAATGTCAAAGATGTTGCTACCTATCTCTTCTTCTTTGTATGGTTTCAGGTCTCACATTTAGGCCTTTCATCCATTTTGAATTTATTTTTTATAAATATGGTGTAAGAAAGTGGTCTAGTTCCATTCTTCTGCATGTGGCTGCCTGGTTTCCCAACACCATTTGTTCTTATCCTGGGGTCAGGGTTAGGGTTTGTTGAAGAGACTGTCTTTGTGCCTTTGGATATTCCTTCCTGCCTTGTTGTCGATTAATGGATCATAGAGTTACAGGTTTGTATCTTGTTTCTGCTTTCCATTCTGTTCTATTGATCTAAGCGTCTCCTGTTGGGAGATTCTTGAATGCTGATTCAATTTCTTTGCTGGTTATCTGTCTGTTCAAGTTTCTTATTTCTTCCTTTTTCATTTTTGCTATGTTATATATTTCCAGGAATTGATCTATTTCTTCCAGGTTCTAGATTGCTGGCATATAATTTTTCATGATGTTCTCTTGTAAACATTTGTATTTCTCTAGTGTTGGTTGTTATTTCTCTTTTCTCATTTGTGATTTTATTTGGGTCCTTTCTCATCTTTTTATCTTTTTTCTTTTTTAAATATTTTATTTATGGATTCATGCGAGACACAGAGAGGCAGAGGTACAGGCAGGGGAAAACTGAGGCTCCATGCAGGGAGCCTGATGTGGGACGTGCTCCCCCAGGACCCTGGGATCATGACCTGAGCCAAAGCAGATGCTCAACCACTGAGGCACCCAGGTGCCTTGCTGATTAAATTCCTTTGCTATTTATGGGTCTGTTCACATTTTCTATTTCTTCCTATTTCAGTTTTGCTCATCTGCGCATTTCTAGGGATTTGTCCATTACTTCCAGGTCTTCCGGTTTGTTAATGTATAATCTTTCATAGTATTCCCTTATAATTGTCTTATTTTTCTGGTGTTGATTGTGATCACTCTTCTCTCATTTGTGATTTTATTTATTTATTTCTTTTCTCTTTTCTTGTTGATAAGGCTGGCTAGGGCTTGATCCATTTTATTAATTATTTTGAAGAATCAGCTCTTAGTTTCATTATTCCCTTCTACTGTTTTGTTGTTTCTGTATTGTTTATTTCTCCTCTCATCTTTATTTTTTCCCTTCTTCTGCAGGCTTTAGGCTTTGTATGCTTTTCCTTTTCCAGCCTCTTTAGGTGTAGGGTTAGGTTGTATATTGGAGACATCTTGTTTCTTGAGGTAGGCCTATATTGTTATATACTTCCCTCGTAGGACTGCCTTTGCTACATCCTAGAGGTTTGGAGAAACATGTTTTCATTTTCATTTATTTTAAATTTCCTCTTTAATTTCCTGGTTGCTCCATTCATTCTCTAGTAGGATATTCATAATCTCCACATATTTTTGTTCTGTCCAAATTTTTTCTTACTGTTGACTTTGCATTTCATAGCCTCGTGGTCTGAAAATGTACATGGTGTGATTTCAACCTTCTTGTACCTGTTGTACCTGTTGAGGGCTGATATGTGGCCCATGATATGATCTGTTCTGGAGAATGTACTATGTGCACTTGAAAGGAATGTGTATTCTGCTTTATGAAGAAATTCAGACTATATCTGTGGAGTCCCTGTGGTCCAGTGTGTCAAGGCTATTGTTCCCCTATATATTTTCTGCATAGATGATCAGTTCATTAACATAAGTGGTTGTTAAAATCCCCTGTCATTGTATTATTATCAGTGAGTTCCTGTACGTTTGTTGTTAATTGGTTTCTATATTTAGGTACTACCATGTTGGCAGCATAAATATTTAGTTGTTGGAACTTTTTTTTAAGAAATTTATTTTTTATTGGTGTTCAATTGTCCAATGTACAGAATAACACCTAGTGCTCATCCCATCAAGTGTCCCCCTCAGTACCCGTCAAATATTCACCCACACCCCCCGTCCCCCTCCCCTCCACCGCCCCTAGTTCGTTTCCCAGAGTTAGGAGTATTTATGTTCTGTCTCCCTTTCTCATATTTCCCACACGTTTCTACTCCATTCCCTTATATTCCCTTTCACTATTATTTATTTTCCCCAAATGAATGAGAGCATACACTGTTTGTCCTTCTCCGATTGACTTACTTCACTCAGCATAATACCCTCCAGTTCCATCCACGTTGAAGCAAATGGTTGGTATTTGTCGTTTCTAATGGCTGAGTAATATTCCATTGTATACATAAACCACATCTTCTTTATCCATTCATCTTTCAATGGACACCGAGGCTCCTTCCACAGTTTTGCTATTGTGGACATTCCTGCTATAAACATCAGGGTTCAGGTGTCCCAGCGTTTCATTGCATCTGAATCTTTGAGGTAAATCCCCAACATTACAATTGCTGGGTCGTAGGGCAGGTCTATTTTTAACTATTTGAGGAACCTCCACACAGTTTTCCAGAGTGGCTTTATCAGTTCACATTCCCACCAACAGTGTAAGATGGTTCCCTTTTCTCCACATCCTCTCCAAAATTTGCGGTTTCCTGCCCTGTTAATTTTCCCCATTCTCACTGGTGTGAGGTGGTATCTCATTGTGGTTTTGATTTGTATTTCCCTGATGGCAAGTGATGCAGAGCATTTTCTGATGTGCATGTTGGCCATGTCTATGTCTTCCTCTGTGAGATTTCTGTTCATGTCTTTTGCCCATTTCATGATTGGATTGTTTGTTTCTTTGGTGTTGAGTTTAATAAGTTCTTTATAGATCTTGGAAACTAGCCCTTTATCTGATATGTCATTTGCAAATATCTTCTCCCATTCTGTAGGTTGTCTTTGAGTTTTGTTGACTGTATCCTTTGCTGTGCAAAAGCTTCTTATCTTGATGAAGTCCCAATAGTTCATTTTTGCTTTTGTTTCTTTTGCCTTCATGGATGTATCTTGCAAGAAGTTACTATGGCCGAGTTCAAAAAGGGTGTTGCCTGTGTTCTCCTCTAGGATTTTGATGGAATCTTGTCTCACATTTAGATCTTTCATCCATTTTGAGTTTATCTTTGTGTATGGTGAAAGAGAGTGGTCTAGTTTCATTCTTCTGCATGTGGATGTCCAATTTTCCCAGCACCATTTATTGAAGAGACTGTCTTTCTTCCAATGGATAGTCTTTCCTCCTTTATCGAATATTAGTTGCCCATAAAGTTCAGGGTCCACTTCTGGATTCTCTATTCTGTTCCACTGATCTATGTGTCTGTTTTTGTGCCAGTACCACACTGTCTTGATGACCACAGCTTTGTAGTACAACCTGAAATCTGGCATTGTGATGCCCCCAGATATGGTTTTCTTTTTTAAAATTCCCCTGGCTATTCGGGGTCTTTTCTGATTCCACACAAATCTTAAAATAATTTGTTCTAACTCTCTGAAGAAAGTCCATGGTATTTTGATAGGGATTGCATTAAACGTGTATATTGCCCTGGGTAACATTGACATTTTCACAATATTAATTCTGCCAATCCATGAGCATGGAATATTTTTCCATCTCTTTGTGTCTTCCTCAATTTCTTTCAGAAGTGTTCTATAGTTTTGAGGGTATAGATCCTTTACATCTTTGGTGAGGTTTATTCCTAGGTATCTTATGCTTTTGGGTGCAATTGTAAATGGGATTGACTCCTTAATTTCTCTTTCTTCAGTCTCATTGTTTGTGTATAGAAATGCCACTGACTTCTGGGCATTGATTTTGTATCCTGCCACGCTACTGAATTGCTGTATGAGTTCTAGCAATCTTGGGGTGGAGACTTTTGGGTTTTCTATGTAGAGTATCATGTCATCGGCGAAGAGGGAGAGTTTGACTTCTTCTTTGCCAATTTGAATGCCTTTAATGTCTTTTTGTTGTCTGATTGCTGAGGCTAGGACTTCCAGTACTATGTTGAATAGCAGTGGTGAGAGTGGACATCCCTGTCTTGTTCCTGATCTTAGGGGAAAGGCTCTCAGTGCTTCCCCATTGAGAATGATATTTGCTGTGGGCTTTTCGTAGATGGCTTTTTAGATGTCGAGGAATGTTCCCTCTATCCCTACACTCTGAAGAGTTTTGATCAGGAATGGATGCTGTATTTTGTCAAATGCTTTCTCTGCATCCAATGAGAGGATCATATGGTTCTTGGTTTTTCTCTTGCTGATATGATGAATCACATTGATTGTTTTACGGGTGTTGAACCAGCCTTGTGTCCCGGGGATAAATCCTACTTGGTCATGGTGAATAATTTTCTTAATGTACTGTTGGATCCTATTGGCCAGTATCTTGTTGAGAATTTTTGCATCCATGTTCATCAGGGATATTGGTCTGTAATTCTCCTTTTTGGCGGGGTCTTTGTCTGGCTTTGGAATTAAGGTGATGCTGGCTTCATAGAACGAATTTGGAAGTACTCCATCTCTTTCTATCTTTCCAAACAGCTTTAGGAGAATAGGTATGATTTCTTCTTTAAACGTTTGATAAAATTCTCCTGGGAAGCCATCTGGCCCTGGACTCTTGTGTCTTGGGAGGTTTTTGATGACTGCTTCAATTTCCTCCCTGGTTATTGGCCTGTTCAGGTTTTCTATTTCTTCCTGTTCCAGTTTTGGTAGTTTGTGGCTTTCCAGGAATGCGTCCATTTCTTCTAGATTGCCTAATTTATTGGCATATAGCTGTTCATAATATGTTTTTAAAATCGTTTGTATTTCCTTGGTGTTGGTAGTGATCTCTCCTTTCTCATTCATGATTTTATTAATTTGAGTCTCTCTCTCTTCTTTTTAATAAGGCTGGCTAATGGTTTATCTATCTTATTAATTCTTTCAAAGAACCAACTCCTGGTTCTGTTGATCTGTTCCACAGTTCTTCTGGTCTCGATTTCGTTGAGTTCTGCTCGAATCTTTATTAACTCCCTTCTTCTCTTGGGTGTAGGATCTATTTGCTGTTTTTTCTCTAGCTCCTTTATGTGTAAGGTTAGCTTTTGTATTTGAGTTCTTTCCAGTTTTTGAATGGATGCTTGTATTGCGATGTATTTCCCCCTTAGGACTGCTTTTGCTGCATCCCAAAGATTTTGAACGGTTGTATCTTCATTCTCATTCGTTTCCATGAATCTTTTTAATTCTTCCTTAATTTCCTGGTTGACCCTTTTATCTTTTAGCAGGATGGTCCTTAACCTCCATGTGTTTGAGGTCCTTCCAAACTTCTTGTTGTGATTTAGTTCTAATTTCAAGACATTATGGTCCGAGAATATGCAGGGGACAATCCCAATCTTTTGGTATCGGTTCAGACCCGATTTGTGACCCAATATGTGGTCTATTCTGGAGAAAGTTCCATGTGCGCTTGAGAAGAATGTGTATTCAGTTGAGTTTGGATGTAAAGTTCTGTAGATATCTGTGAAATCCATCTGGTCCAGTGTATCATTTAAAGCTCTCGTTTCTTTGGAGATGTTTTGCTTAGAAGACCTATCGAGTATAGAAAGAGCTAGATTGAAGTCACCAAGTATAAGTGTATTATTATCTAAGTATTTCTTCACTTTGGTTAATAATTGATTTATATATTTGGCAGCTCCCACATTCGGAGCATATATATTGAGGATTGTTAAGTCCTCTTGTTGAATAGATCCTTTAAGTATGATATAGTGTCCCTCTTCATCTCTCACTACAGTCTTTGGGGTAAATTTTAGTTTATCTGATATAAGGATGGCTACCCCTGCTTTCTTTTGAGGACCATTCGAATGGTAAATGGTTCTCCAACCTTTTATTTTCAGGCTGTAGGTGTCCTTCTGTCTAAAATGAGTCTCTTGTAGACAGCAAATAGATGGGTCCTGCTTTTTTATCCAGTCTGAAACCCTGCACCTTTTGATGGGGTCATTAAGCCCGTTCACATTCAGAGTTACTATTGAGAGATATGAGTTTAGTGTCATCATGATATCTATTCAGTCTTTGTTTTTGTGGACTGTTCCACTGAACTTCTTCTTAAAGGGGAATTTTAAGAGGCCCCCTTAAAATTTCTTGCAGAGCTGGTTTGGAGGTCACATATTCTTTCAGTTGCTGCCTGTCTTGGAAGCTCTTTATCTCTCCTTCCATTTTGAATGAGAGCCTTGCTGGATAAAGTATTCTTGGTTGCATGTTCTTCTCATTTAGGACCCTGAATATATCCTGCCAGCCCTTTCTGGCCTGCCAGGTCTCTGTGGAGAGGTCTGCTGTTACCCTAATACTCCTCCCCATAAAAGTCAGGGATTTCTTGTCTCTTGCTGCTTTAAGGATCTTCTCTTTATCTTTGGAATTTGCAAGCTTCACAATTAAATGTCGAGGTGTTGAACGGTTTTTATTGATTTTAGGGGGGGATCTCTCTATTTCCTGGATCTGAATGCCTGTTTCCCTTCCCAGATTAGGAAAGTTTTCAGCTAGAATTTGTTCAAATACATATTCTGGCCCTCTGTCCCTTTCGGCGCCCTCGGGAACCCCAATTAAGCGTAGGTTTTTCTTCCTCAGGCTGTCGTTTATTTCCCTTAATCTATCTTCATGGTCTTTTAATTGTTTGTCTCTTTTTTCCTCAGTTTCCCTCTTTGCTATCAACTTGTCTTCTAGGTCACTCACTCGTTCTTCCACCTCGTTAACCCTCGTCGTTAGGACTTCTAGTTTGGATTGCATCTCATTCAATTGATTTTTAATTTCTGCCTGATTAGCTCTAAATTCTGCAGTCATGAAGTCTCTTGAGTCCTTTATACTTTTTTCTAGAGCCACCAGTAGCTGTATAATAGTGCTTCTGAATTGGCTTTCTGACATTGAATTGTAATCCAGATTTTGTAACTCTGTGGGAGAGAGGACTGTTTCTGATTATTTCTTTTGAGGTGAGGTTTTCCTTCTAGTCATTTTGCTCAGTGCAGAGTGGCCAAAAGCAAGTTGTATTGGGAAAAAGAGAAAAAGAGAGGAGAGAAAGAAGGAAAGAAAAGAGAAAGAGAAAAAAAAGGGAAGAAAAAGAAAAAAAACGAAAAAAAAAAGAAGAAAAAGAGAAAGAAAAAGAAAGGAGAAAAAAGGGGGTGGGGGAAGGAAACAAATCAAAAAGCAAAACAAAACAAAAACAAAAACAAAAACAAACAAACAAAAAAAGAACCACCGGGGAGTATCTTCTGATTCTGTGTACTTTAAGTCCCTTGGCTTCTCCTGGAAGTTGTCCGTCTAGCTGGTGTTCTGGGGGAGGGGCCTGTTGTGCTGATTTTCAGGTGTTAGCAGTTGGGGGAGCTGCTGTGCCCCTGCCTGGTGCAGGGCTCGGTGGGGGTTGTTTACCCCGTGAGGCCGCAGGAGGAACAGCCCCAGTGGCGGGGCAGCTCTGGAAACCTGGATTCAGCTCTGGCCGGAACTCCGTCTGCAGGGCCTGGAGGCTCCGGGGCGGGGCCGCTGATGTGCTCAGCTGGGGCAGGAGCGTCCTTGCTGTCCTGGGCCCTCCCGGCCTCTGCCTGTCCCGGGGGAGGCCGGATCCTGGGCTGTGTCCCGGCGCCCTGTGCTCCGGGGCCTGCGCTGTTGGATTCGCGCTCCCGGGCCGCGCAGCCCCCTCCGCGGAGCTGCCGCCCAAGCCCCTCCGAGCTGCTCCTGGAACCGCGCAGCCCCCTCCGCACGGAGCCTCTTCCTCTGCCCGAGCCCCTCCGAGGTGCTCCCGGGGCCGCGCAGCCCCCTCCGCGGAGCCGCCGCCCGAGCCCCTTCAGCTGCTCCGGGTCCCGCCGGGTCCCGCCGTGCGCGCTGCAGCCCTTAGGGAGCTCGGCGCACTCTCCTGGGTGCGCAGTTGCTGTTACTGTCCCCGGGAGCCCGAGGGCATCCTCGCCCTCCTGGGTCCTGCTCCAACCCCCTGCGAGCCCCTTTCGGCCCGGGAAGGTCGGTGCAGCTCCTGCTCCTCCGGGACGGGGCTCTCCTGTCCTGGGGACACTCGCCCCGGCCTCAGCCCGGCTCCTCGCGGGGCCTCTCCCCCTTGGAGGCCTTTGTTCCTTTATTTCTTTTTCCCCCGTCTTCCTACCTTGATAGAAGCGCGAATTCTTCTCACTGTAGCATTCCAGCTGGTCTCTCTTTAAATCTCAGGCCGAATTCATAGATTTTCAGGATAATTTGAAGGTTTTCTAGGTAGTTTGGTGGAGACAGGTGATTTGGAGACCCTACTCTTCCGCCATCTTGCTCCTCCCCCCGATTTGATTCATTTTGATTTGATTCTTTTCGATTCAATTTGATTCTTTTCAAATCGATTCGATTCTTTTTGATTCGATTCGATTCTTTTCGTGTCGATTCGATTCTTTACGATTCGAATCGATTCGAATCTTTTCATTTCGATTCAATTCAATTCGATTCTTTTCAATCCGATTCAATTCGATTGTTTTCGATTTGATTCGATTCGATTCTTTTCTATTCTATTCAATTCGATTCGATACGATTGGATTCTTTTCGATTCAATTCAATTCGATTCGATACAATTCGATTCTTTTCGATTCGATTAGATTCTTTTCGATTTGTTTCGACTCGATTTCATTCTTTTTGATTCGATTTGATTAGAATATAATCCACTGATTCAATTTGATTCTTTTCGTTTCGGTTCTATTCATTTCTATTCGAATTTTTTCTATTTGATTCGATTCTTTTCATTCAATTCCATTCGATTCAATTCTTTTCGTTTCAAATCGATTCGTTTCAATTCGATTCTTTCCGATTCGATTCGAACCTTTTAATTCAATTCAAGTCTTTTCTATTCGATTCAATTCGATCTTTTCGTCTCAATTCGATTCTTTTCGATTCGATACGATACAATTCTTTTCGATTCGATTCTATTCTTTTCGATTTGATTCGATTCTTTTCCATTGGGTCTAATTTGATTCGTTTCGATTCTTTTCGATTCGATTCTTTTCGATTCAATATGGTTCGATTCGATTCTTTTCGAATCCATTAAATTTGATTCGATTCTTTTCGTTTCGATTAGGTTCTTTTCAATTCAATTCAATTCAACTCATTTCTTTTCAATTCGATTCAATTCGATTCAATTCGATTCGATTAGATTCTTTTCGATTCGATTTGAGTCTTTTTGATTCGATTCGAATCTTTCGATCCGAATCGATTCTTTTCCAATCGATCTGATTCGATTCGGTTTGATTGTTTTCGATTCGATTCTTTATGATTTTTTTCAATTCGATTCCATTCGATTCTTTTTGATTCGAATCTATTAGATTCTTTTTGATTCAAATCTGTTCGATTCTTTTGATTTGATTCGATTTTATTCAATTCGATTCGATTTGATTCTTTTCTATTCGATTCAATTCGATTCTTTTCGATTCGATTCGATTCCTTTCGATTCAATTCGATTTGATTCTTTTCGATTTGATTCGATACGATTCTTTTCATTTCGATTCGATTCGATTCTCTTCAATTCGATTAGATTCGATTCTTTTCGATTCGATTCTTTTCCATTCGATCTGATTCGATTCGTTTCGATTCTTTTCAGTTCGATTCGATTGGATTCGATTGTTTTTGATTCAATTCTATTGTTTTCGATTCAATTCGATTCTTTTCTATTCGATTCCAATCGATTCTTTTCGATTTGATTCTTTTTGTTTCAATTCGATTCTTTTCGATTCGATTCTTTTTGATTCGATTCGATTTGAGTCTTTTCGATTTGATTCGATTGTATTCTTTTGATTGATTCGATTCGCTGTTTTTCGTTTCGATTCGATTCTTTTCGATTAAATTCTTTTTGATTTGATTTGATTCTTTTCTATTCTATTCTTTTCTATTCAATTCGAATCGATTCGTTTTTATTTGATTCGATTATTTTCGATTCGATTCAATTTGATTCTTTTCGATTGGATTTGATTTTTTTCAATTCGATTCAATTAGATTCTTTTCGATTGGATTCGATTCGATTCTTTTCGATTTAATTCAATTCGATTCTTTTAGATTCGATTCAATTCGATTATTTTCATTTATTTTTTTTAATTTTTTTTAAAATTTTTATTTATTTTATGATAGTCACAGAGAGAGAGAGAGAGAGGCAGAGACACAGGCAGAGGGAGAAGCAGGCTCCATGCACCGGGAGCCCGACGTGGGATTCGATCCCGGGTCTCCAGGATCGCGCCCTGGGCCAAAGGCAGGCGCTAAACCACTGCGCCACCCAGGGATCCCCGATTATTTTCATTTAGATTCGATTCTTTTCGATTTGATTTTTTCGATTCAAGTCGATTCAATTCGATTATTTTCGTTTAGATTCAATTCGATTCGATTCTTTTTGTTTTGATTTGATTCTATTCGATATCTTTCGATTCGATTTGATTATTTTTGATTCGATTCTATTCTATTCGATTTTTTCGATTCTTTCTTATCGATGCGATTCGATTCAATTCGATTATTTTCGTTTATATTCATTTGATTCGATTTGATTCTTTTTAATTTGATTCGATTCTATTCGGTTTTTCTCGATTCAATTCTTATCGATTCTATTCTATTCGATAATATTCTTTTCGATTCGATTCGATTCGATTAGATTCTTTGGTTTCGATTCGTTTTTTTCGATTCAATTCTTTTCGATTCGATTCGATTCTTTTCGTTTAGATTCGATTCTTTTCGATTCTATTTGAATTCTTTCTTTTTTTATTTTTTTAAAAATTTTTATTTATTTATGATAGTCACACAGAGAGAAAGAGAGGCAGAGACACAGGCAGAGGGAGAAGCAGGCTCCATGCACCAGGAGCCCGATGTGGGATTCGATCCCGGGTCTCCAGGATCGCGCCCTGGGCCAAAGGCAGGCGCCAAACCACTGCGCACCCAGGGATCCCTGAATTCTTTCTTTTTGATTTTTTCGAATCGATTCGATTCTTTTCAATTCGATTCGATTCTTTTCGTTTAGATTCGATTCTTTTCGATTCAATTCTTTTCGATTTGATTCAATTTGATTGTTTTCGTTTGAATTCGATTCTATTCGATTCGATGATTTTCGATTCAATTCGACTTGATTCTTTTTGAATCAATTCGATTCTCTTCGATTCATTTCGATTTTCATTTCGATTCGATTCTTTTTGATTCGATTCGATTCTTTTCGATTCCTTTCTTTTCTATTTTATTCAATTCGATTCTTTCGATTTGATTCCATACGATTTGATTCTTTTAGATACGATTCCATACGATTCGATTCTTTTAGATACGATTCAATTCGATTCTTTTCGAATCGAATCGATCCTTTTCAATTCGATACTATTTGATTCTTTTCTATTCGATTCGAATCGATTCGATTCTTTTTGATTTGATTGTTTTTGATTTGATTCGATTAGAATTTATTCGACTGATTCGATCAATTCTTTTCGTTTCTGTTCGATTCTTTTCTATTCGATACTTTTCGATTTGATTCGATTCTTTTCATTCAATTCGATTCAATTAATTTGATTCTTTTTGTTTCAAATTGACTCGATTTGATTCGATTCTTTTCGATTCGATTCGATTATTTTCGATTCGATTCGATTCAAATCGACTTATCATTTCAATTCAATTCTTTTCGATTCGATTCTTTTCGATTCGATTCGATTCGTATCTTTTCAATTCGATACGATTCGATTCTTTTCGATTCGATCTGATTGGATTCGTTTCGATTCTCTTCGATTTGACTCTTTTTTATTCAATTCGATTTGATTCAATTCTTTTCGATTCCATTAAATTTGATTCGAATCTTTTCGATTCGATTCAATTCTGTTTGATTGGATTCCATTCAATTTGATTCTTTTCGATTCGGTTGTTTTCGATTCGTCTGGCAGGAGCTCCTGGGCCCCTCAGGACATAAGTTGAGACATCTGGAAGCTGGGGGCCGCATTCATGGTTACAGGAGCCCCGGCCTCCTCAGAACCCTCGGTGATGCTTCGGAAGGACTTGGGGCTACATGGACACAACAGGACGCTGACTTCCTCAGGACCCCCGGTGTAGACTTTGGGAAATATGGGGATGTGTCCATGCGGACAAAAGACCCCAGCCTTGTCAGAGCCTGTGGTGAGGCCTAAGAAAGATGTGGATGCCGAATCCACACTGACAGGTTTCTCCGGCCTCCTCAGGATGCACTGTGAAGGATTGGGATGATTTGAGGCCACGTCCATGCTGACAGGAGCCCCCAGCCTCCTCAGGTCTTATGGTGAGGCTGAGGAAAATGTGGGGCCACGTCAAGACTGAGAGGACCCCCGTCCTCCTCAGGACCTGCACTTTGGCTTTGGGACACATGGGGCTACATCAAGGCTGACAGGAACCCACAGCCTCCTCAGGACCTGCGGTGAGTTTTCAGGGGATGTGGGGCCATGTCCAGGCTGACGGGAGCCCCCGGCCTCCTGAGAACCTGCTGTGAGGCTTCCAGAGGATGTGAGGCATACTCCACGGTGACAGGAGACCCGGCATACTCAGGACCCGCTGACTATGACTCTGGAACACGTGGGGCCACATGCGCACTCACAGGAGCCCAGCTTCCTCAGGACCCTCTAGAGGTCTCTGGAGGCGCCGTTGGGGGCCACGTCCACATCAGAAGTGACTACTCAGAACCACAGGGTAAGTGAATGGGTAGAATGAATGATAGGATCGGGGGGGGGGGAGTCAGTTGGTGGTTAGGCTTAGGTTAGATGTTAGGGGTTAGTGATTATGCTTATGGTTACGGATTAAAGGTTAGGGTGAGGGATAAGGATAAGGGTCAGTGTTTAGGAGTTAGGATGGGGGTTTGGGTTACGGACAGGAGTTAGTGTTAGGGTTAGGGTTAAGATTTTAGGGATTAGGGCAGGAGGTTAGGAGTTGGGGTTTGGGTTATGGTTAGATTTAGGGTTGGGCTAGGTTTGCAGTTAGGGTTAGGGGTTAGGGTGTGAGTTAGGGTTAGGGTTAGGGGTTAGAGTTAAAGTTAGGGTAGGTTTAGGGTTAGGGCGAGGGTTAGTTTTAGGATAGGGGTTAGGGCTACGATTAGGGTTAGTGTTTGGTTAGGGGTTAGGTATAGGGTCAGGTCAGGGTCAGGGTACGGTTTTGGAAAAGGGTAAGAGAGGGTTCGGCAGTGGGTTAGAGATTAGTTTTAGGGTACGGGTTAGGGTACACTTAGGGGTATGAGGATTAGTATTAGAGGGTTAGTGTTAGGGTATAGGTAAAGGTTAGGAATAGAATTTGAGTACATTAAGTTAAGGTTATTGGTAGAGGTTAGGGTTAGGGTTAGATTTAAGGTAAGGATCAGGGTTAAGGGTTTAGAATAGGTTTAGGAGTTAAGGTGAGGGTAGGCAGGAAGGTTCAGTAAATGTGTTTCGGTCTTGGGGTTTGTGTTTGGTTTTTGATTAGTGATAGTTCTTTTTTTAAATTTTTATTTATATATGATAGTCACAGAGAGAGAAAGAGAGAGAGGCAGAGACACAGGCAGAGGGAGAAGCAGGCTCCATGCACCGGGAGCCCGACGTGGGATTCGATCCCGGGTCTCCAGGATCGTGCCCTGGGCCAAAGGCAGGCGCCAAACCGCTGCGCCACCCAGGGATCCCATATAGTTCTTGTTAAAGGGTTAGGTTAACATTAGGCTTAAGTGTAGGGTTAGGGTTATGTCTGTGTATGGTTAGAATTTGGGTCTTGGCATGTGCCTGCACTGGGACTCCTAGCATATTGGGCAGTTTATTTTTATGCACTCTATTTAGGTTTTGGGTTCTTTGAGCCTGACTCTACCACGTCAGTGGCCTCCCGAGAATCAAAATCCAGGCTTCTGCTGGGGTGAGAATAGGCATGTCAGGCTTCTCCTGAGCTGAGCTAAGGAGGGGATTTGTGGCTCTAAAGACTCTTTGTTTGGATTTTCAGTTGTCTTTCTGATTTATCTCTTGTGCACACATGTTTCCTCTATACTAACAATTATTATTTTAAAGTTTTACTTGAATTCCTCTTTGTAAACACAGTATGATATAGTTTCAGGTTTACCACATAGTGATTCAACCCTTGAATACAATGCCTGGTACTGGTCAGAGGTGACCTCCACTATCCCCATCCCCTGATTCCCCATCCCCCCCACTTTCCTCTGGTATTTATTAGTTTATTCTCTGGTTAAGAGTGTGTTTCTTGGTTTGCATCTCTCATCCCTCCTTCGCCCCTTGCCAGTTTGTTTGTTTTCTTAAAATTCACATGTGAATGCAATTGTATGGTATTTAGTATCTGTCTTTCTCAGACTGAGTGAGTTCATTGTGCATAAGTCCCTTCCACTTCTCCCATGTCATTGAAAATGGCTTCATTTCATCCCTTCTGATGAAGGAGTGATGTCGCAGTGTGTATATTTACCACATCGTCTCTGACCATTCATCTGTCGATGGACATCTCGGCTCTATACACAGTTTCGCTGTTGTTGATAACACTGCGACCAACATTGGGCTGCGTGTTCCTCTTCGAATCTACTAAACTACTTTTGTATCCTCTGTGTATCCTCTGTGCAATTTTGGAATCGTAGGGTAGCTCTATTTTTAACTTCTTTTTAAAATTTTTTTTTATTATACTCACAGAGAGAGAGGCAGAGACACAGGCAGAGGGAGAAGCAGGCTTCATGCCGGGAGCCCGATGTGGGATTTGATCCTGGGTCTCCAGGATCACGCCCTGGGCCAAAGGCAGGCGCCAAACTGCTGTGCCACCCAGGGATCCCCTATTTTTAACTTCTCGAGGACCCTCCAGACTGTTTTCCACAGTGGCGGCACCTTTATTTATGTATTCATGTGAGACACAGAGAGGCAGAGTTATAGGCAGAGGGAAAATGAGGCTCTATGCGGGGAGCCAGATGTGGGACGTGATCCCCCAGACCCCAGGATCATGACCTGAGCCAAAGCCGATGCTCAACCACTGAGGCACCCAGGTGCCTTCCTGATTCAATTTCCTTGCTAGTTATGGGTCTGTTCATATTTTCTATTTCTTCCTCTTTCAGTTTTGCTCATTTGCACATTTCTAGGGATTTGTCCATTTCTTCCAGGTCTCCCAGTTTGTTAGCGTATAATCTTGCATAGTATTCCCTTATAATTGTCTTATTTTTCTGGTGTTGATTTGATCTCTCTTCTCTCATTTGTGATTTTATTCATTTAAGTTTTCTCTTTTCTCGTTGATAAGGCTGGCTAGGGCTTGATCCATTTTATTAATTATTTTGAAGAACAAGCTCTTATTTTCGTTATTCCATTCTACTGTTTTGTTTATTCTGCATTGTTTATTTCTGCTCTCATCTTTATTTTTTCTCTTTTTCTGTTGGCTTTAGGCTTTCTTTGCTATTCCTTTTCCAGCTCCTTTAGGTGTATGGTTAGGTTGTGTATTGGAGACTTCTTGTTTCTTGAGGTAGGCCTGTATTGCTATGTACTTCCCGTTAGGACTGCCTTTGCTACAACCCAGAGGTTTGGAGAAACATGTTTTCATTTTCATTTGTTTCAAATTTCCTCTTTAATTTCCTGGTTGCTCCATTCATTCTCTATTTGGATGTTCATAATCTCCACGTATTTTTAGTATGTCCAATATTTTTTCTTACTTTCGACTTCGAGTTTCATAGCGTCATGGTCCGAAAATGTACAGGGTGTGATATCAACCTTGTTGATATCAACCATGTACCTGTTGTACCTGTTGAGGGCTGATTTGTGGCCATAATATGATCTGTTCTGGAGAATGTCCCATGTGCACTTGGAAGGAATGTGTATTCTGCTTTAGGTTGAAATGTTCAGACATTATCTGTTGAGTCCCTGTGGTCCATTGTGTCAAGGCTATTGTTCCCCGGTTGATTTTCTGCATAGACGATCGGCCCATTGCCATAAGTGGGTGTTAAAATCCCCTGTAATTGTATTATTATCAGTGAGTTCCTGTACGTTTGTTGCTAATTGGTTTCTATATTTAGGTACTGCCATGTTGGCAGCATAAATATTTAGTTGTTTGAACTTTTTTTTAAATAAATTTATTTTTATTGGTGTTCAATTGACCAACAAACAGAATAACACCCAGTGCTCATCCCGGCAAGTGCCCCCCTCAATGCCCGTCACCCATTCACCGTACCCCCTGCCCTCCTCCTCTTCCAGCTCCCTAGTTCCTTTCTCAGAGTTAGGAGTCTTTATGTTCTCTCTCCCTTTCTGATATTTCCCACACATTTCTTCTCCATTCCCTTATATTCCCTTTCACTATTATTTATATTAACCAATTGAATGAAAACATACGTTTGTCCTTCTCCAATTGCCTTACTTCACTCAGCATAATACCCTCCAGTTCCATCCACGTTGAAGCAAATGGTGGGTATTTGTCGTTTCTAATGTCTGAGTAATATTACATTGTATACATAAACCACATCTTCTTTATCCATTCATCTTTCAGTGGACACCATGGCTCCGTCCACAGTTTCGCCTTTGTGGACATTCCTGCTAAAAGCATCAGGGTGCAGGTGTCCCGGCGTTTCAGTGCATCTGAATATTTGGGGTAAATCCCCAAGAGTGCAATTGCTGGGTCGTAGGGCAGGTGTATTTTTAACTCTTTGAGGAACCTCCACACAGTTTTCCAGAGTGGCTGCACCAGTTCACATTCCCACCAACAGTGTAAGAGTCTTCCCTTTTCTCCGCATCCTCTCCAAAATTTGTGGTTTCCTGCCTTGGTAATTTTCCCCATGCTCACTGGTGTGAGGTGGTATCTCATTGTGGTTTTGATTTGTATTTCCCTGAGGCAAGTGATGCTGAGCATTTTCTCATGTGCATGTTGGCCATGTCTATGTCTTCGTCTGTGAGATTTCTGTTCATGTCTTTTGCCCATTTCATGATTGGATTGTTTGTTTCTTTGCTGTTGAGTTTAAGAAGTTCTTTATAGATCTTGGAAACTAGCCGTTTATCTGATACGACATTTGCAAATATCTTCTCCCATTCTGTAGGTTGTCTTTTAGTTTTGTTGACTGTATTCTTTGCTGTGCAAAAGCTTCTTATCTTGATGAAGTCATAATAGTTCATTTTTGCTTTTGTTTCTTTTGCCTTTGTGGATGAATCTTGCAAGAATTTACTGTGGCCGAGTTCAGAAAGGGTGTTGCCTGTGTTCTCCTCTAGGATTTTGATGGACTCCTGTCTCACATTTAGATCTTTCATCCATTTTGAGTTTATCTTTGTGTATGGTGAAAGAGAGTGGTCTAGTTTCATTCTTCTGCATTTGGTTGTCCAATTTTCCCACCACCATCTATTGAAGAGACTGTCTTTCTTCCAATGGATAGTCTTTCCCCCTTTATCGAATATTAGTTGACCATAAAGTTCAGGGTCTCTATTCTGTTCCATTGATCTATGTGTCTGTTTTTGTGCCAGTTCCACACTATCTTGATGACCACAGCTTTGTAGTACAACCTGAAATCTGGCATTGTGATGCCTCTAGATATGGTTGTCTTTTTTAAAATTCCCCTGGCTATTCGGGATCTTTCCTGATTCCACACAAATCTTAAAAAATAATTTTTTCTAACTCTCTGAAGAAAGTCCATGGTATTTTTATAGGGATTACATTAAACATGTACATTGTCCTTGGTAACATTGACATTTTCATAATATTAATTCTGCCAATCCATGAGCATGGAATATTTTTCCATCTCTTTTTGTCTTCCTCAATTTCTTTCAGAAGTGTTCTATAATGTTTAGGGTATAGATGCTTCACCACTTTGGTTAGGTTTATTCCTAGGTATCTTATGCTTTTGGGTGCAACTGTAAATGGGATTGACTCCTTAATTTCTCTTTCTTCAGTCTCATTGTTAGTGTATAGAAATGCCATTGATTTCTGGGCATTGATTTTATATCCTGCAACACTACCAAATTGCTGTATGAGTTCTAGCAATCGTGGGGTGGAGGCTTTTGGCTTTTCTAGGTAGAGTATCATGTCATCGGCGAAGAGGGAGAGTTTGACTTCTTCTTTGCCAATTTGAATGCCTTTAATGTCTTTTTGTTGTCTGATTGCTGAGGCTAGGACTTCCAGTACTATGTTGAATAGCTGTGGTGAGAGTGGACATCCCTGTCTTGTTCCTGATCTTAGGGAAAGGCTCTCAGTGCTTCCCCATTGAGAATGATATTTGCTGTGGGCTTTTCAGTGATGGCTTTTAAGATGACGAGGAATATTCCCTCTATCCCTGCGCTCTGAAGTGTTTTGATCAGGAATGGATGCTTTATTTTGTCAAATGCTTTCTCTGCATCTAATGAGAGGATCATATGTTTCTTGGTTTTTCTCTTGCTGATATGATGAATCACATTGATTGTTTGACGAGTGTTGAACCAGCCTTGTGTCCCGAGGATAAATCCTACTTGTTCATGGTGAATAATTTTCTTAATGTACTGTTGGATCCTATTGGCTAGTATCTTGTTGAGAATTTTTGCATCCATGTTCATCAGGGATATTGGTCTATAATTCTCCTTTTTGGTGGGGTCTTTGTCTGGTTTTGGAATTAAGGTGATGCAGGCCTCATAGAATGAATTTGGAAGTACTCCATCTCTTACTATCTTTCCAAACAGCTTTAGTAGGATAGGTATGGTTTCTTCTTTAAACGTTTGATAGAGTTCCCCTGGGAAGACATCATGCTTTGGACTTTTGTTTCTTGGGATATTTTGGATGACTGCTTCAATTTCCTCCCAGGCTATTGGCCCGTTCAGGTTTTCTATTTCTTCCTGTTCCAGTTTTGGTAGTTTCTTGCTTTCCAGGAATGCCTCCATTTCTTCTAGATTGCCTAATTTATTGGCGTATAGCTGTTCATAATATGTTTTTAAAATCGTTTGTATTTCCTTGGTGTTGGTAGTGATCTCTCCTTTCTCATTCATGATTTTATTAATTTGAGTCTTCTCTCTTTTCTTCTTAATAAGGCTGGCTAATGGTTTATGTATCTTATTAATTCTTTCAAAGAACAAACTCCTGGTTTTGTTTATCTGTTCCACATTTCTTCTGGTATTGATTTCCTTGAGTTCTGCTCGAATTTTAATTAATTTTCTTCTGTTGGGTGTGGGATCTATCTGCTGCTTTTTCTCTAGCTCCTTTATGAGTAAGGTTAGCTTTTGTATTTGAGTTCATTCCAGTTTTTGAATGGATGCTTGTACTGTGATGTATTTCCCCCTTAGAATGCTTTGGCTGCATTCCAAGGATTTTGTATGGTAATATCTTCATTCGTATTAGTTTCCATGAATCTTCTTTTTAATAAATTAATTTTTTACTTTGTTCAATTTACCAACATACATAATAACACCCAGTGCTCATCCCGTCCAGTGTCCCCCTCAGTGCCCGTCACCCATTCACCCCCATCCCCCTCCCTCCTGCCCTTCTACCACCCCTAGTTCGTTTCCCAGATTTAGGAGTCTTTATATTCTGTCTCCATTTCTGATATTTCCCACACAATTCTTCTCCATTCCGTTATATTCCCTTTCACTATTATTTATATTCCCCAAATGAATGAGAACATACACTGTTTGTCCTTCTCCGATTGACATACTTTACTCAGCATAATACCCTCCAGTTCCATCCCTGTTGAAGCAAATGGTGGGTATTTGTCGTTTCTAATGGCTGAGTAATATTCCATTGTATACATAAACCACATATTCCTTATCCATCCATTTTTCAATGGACTCCAAGCCTCCTTCCACATTTTGGCTATTGTGGACATTGGTGCTATAAACAGCGGGGTGCAGGTGTCCCAGCGTTTCATTGCATCTGAATCTTTGAGGTAAATCCCCAACAGTGCAATTGCTGGGTCATAGGGCAGGTCTATTTTTAACTCTTTGAGGAACCTCCACACAGTTTTCCAGAGTGGCTGCACCAGTTCACACTCCCATCCAACAGTGTAAGAGTCTTCCCTTTTCTCCGCATCCTCTCCAACATTTGTTCTTTCTTGCTTGTTAATTATCCCCATTCAGTGGTGTGAGGTGGTATCTCATTGTGGTTTTGAGTTGTATTTCCCTGATGGCAGTGATGCAGAACGTTTTTTCATGTTCATGTTGGCCATGTCAATGTCTTCCTCTGTGAGATTTCTCTTCATGTCTTTTGCCCATTTCATGATTGGATTCTTTGTCTCTTTGGTGTTGATTTTAAGAAGTTCTGTATAGATCTTTGAAACTGGCCCTTTATCTGATACGTCATTTGCAAATATCTTCTCCCATTCTGTAGGTTGTCTTTTAGTTTGGTTGACTGTATCCTTTGCTGTGCAAAAGCTTCTTATCTTGATGAAATCACAACAGTTCATTTTTGCTTTTGTTTCTTTTGCCTTCGTGGATGTATCTTGCAAGTAGTTACTGTGGCCAAGTTCAAAAAGTATGTTGCCTGTGTTCTCCTCTACGATTTTGATGGACTCTTGTCTCACATTTAGATCTTCCATCCATTTTGAGTTTATCTTTGTGTATCATGAAAGAGAGTGGTCTAGTTTCATTCTTCTGCATGTGGATGTCCATTATGCCAGCACCATTTATTGAAGAGACTGTCTTTCTTCCAATGGATAGTCTTTCCACCTTTATCGAATATTTGTTGACCATGAAGTTCAGGGTCCACTTCTGGGTTCTCTATTCTGTTCCATTGATCTATTTGTCTGTTTTTGTGCCAGTACCACACTGTATTGAACCACAGCTTTGTAGTACAACCTGAAATCTGGCATTGTGATGCCCTCAGATATCGTTGTTTTTTTTTAAATTCCCCTGGCTATTCAGGGTCTTTTCTGATTCCACAAAAGTCTATTTTTTATGATAGTCACACACACACACACAAGAGAGAGAGAGAGAGACAGAGAGAGAGAGAGGCAGAGACACAGGCAGAGGGAGAAGCAGGCTTCATGAACCGGGGTCCTGAAATGGGATTCGATTCCGGGTCTCCAGGATCGTGCCCTCGGCCAAAGGCAGGCGCCAAACCGCTGTACCACCCAGGGATCCCGATTCCACACAAATTTTAAAATAATTTGTTCTAACTCTCTGAAGAAAGTCCATGATATTTTGATAGGGTTTGCATTAAACCTGTACATTGCCTTGGTAACATTGACATTTTCACAATGTTAATTCTGCCAATCCATGAGCATGGAATATTTTTCCATTTCTTTGTGTCTTCCTCAATTTCTTTCAGAAGTGTTCTATAGTTTTTAGGGTATAGATCCTTTGCCTCCTTGGTTAGGTTTATTCCTAGGTATCTTATGCTTTTGGGTGCAATTGTAAATGAGATTGACTCCTTAATTTCTCTTTCTTCAGTCTCATTGTTAGTGTATAGAAATGCCATTGATTTCTGGGCATTGATTTTGTATCTGGCAGCGCTACCATTTGCTGTATGAGTTCTAGCAATCGTGGGGTGGAGGCTTTTGGTTTTTCTAGGTAGAGTATCATGTCATCGGCGAAGAGGGAGAGTTTGACTTCTTCTTTGCCAATTTGAATGCCTTTAATGTCTTTTTGTTGTCTGATTGCTGAGGCTAGGATTTCCAGTACTATGTTGAATAGCACTGGTGAGAGTGGATATCCCTGTCTTGTTCCTGATCTTAGGGGAAAGGCTCCCAGTGCTTCCCCATTGAGAATGATATTTGCTGTTGGCTTTTGTAGATGGCTTTTAAGATGTCGAGGCATGTTCCCTCTATCCCTACTCTCTGAAGTGTTTTGATCAGGAATGGATGCTCTATTTTGTCAAATGCTTTCTCTGCATCTAATGAGAGGATCATATGTTTCTTGGTTTTTCTCTTGCTGATATGATGAATCACATTGTTTGTTTGACGAGTGTTGAACCAGCCTTGTGTCCCTGGGATAAGTCCTACTTGTTCATGGTGAATAATTTTCTTAGTGTACTGTTGGATCCTATTGGCTAGTATCTTGTTGAGAATTTTTGCATCCATGTTCATCAGGGATATTGGTCTATAATTCTCCTTTTTAGTGGGGTCGTTGTCTGGTTTTGGAATTAAGGTGATGCTGGCTTCATAGAACTAATTTGGAAGTACTCCATCTCTTTCTATCTTTCCAAACAGGTTTAGTAAGATAGGTATGGTTTCTTCATTAAACGTTTGATAGAATTCCCCTGGGAAGCAATCAGGCCCTGGAGTTTTGTGTCTTGGGAGGTTTTGGATGACTGCTTCAATATCCTCCCTGGTTATTGGCCTGTTCAGGTTTTCTATTTCTTCCTGTTCCAGTTTTGGTAGTTTCTGGCTTTCCAGGAATGCGTCCATTTCTTCTAGATTTCCTAATTTATTGGTGTATGGCTTTTCATAATATGTTTTTATAATTGTTTGTATTTCCTTGGTGTTGGTAGTGACCTCTCCTTTCTCATTCATGATTTTATTAATTTAAATATTCTCTCTTCTTTTTAATAAGTTTGGCTAATGGTTTATCTATCTTATTAATTCGTTCAAAGAACCAACTCCTCGTTCCATTGATCTGTTCCACCATTCTTCTGGTCTCGATTTCCTTGAATTCTGCTCGAATTTTAATTAACTCTATTCTTCTGTTGGGTGTAGGATCTATCTGCTGTTTTTTCTCTAGCCTCTTTATGTGTAAGTTTAGCTTTTGTATTTGAGTAGTTTCCGGTTTTTGAATGGATGCTTGTATTGTGATGTATTTCCCCCTTAGGACTGCTTTTGCTGCATCTCAAGGATTTTGAACGGTTGTATGTTCATTCTCATTAGTTTCCATGAATCTTTTTAATTCTTCCTTAATTTCCTGGTTGACCCTTTCGTCTTGTAGCAGGATGATCCTTCACCTCCACATGTTTGAGGTCCTTCCAAACTTCTTGTTGTTATTTAGTTCTAATTTCAAGGCATTATGGTCTCAGTATATGCATGGGGTGATCCCAATCCTTTGATATCAGTTCAGACCCTATTTGTGACCCAGTATGTGGTCTATTCTGGAGAAAGTTCCATGTGCACTTGAGAAGAATGTGTATTCAGTTGAGTTTGGATGTAAAGTTCTGTAGATATCTGTGAAATCCAACTGGTCCAGTGTATCATTTAAAGCTCTCGTTTCTTTGGAGATGTTGTGCTTAGAAGACCTATCGAGGGTAGAAAGAGCTGGATTGATGTCACCAAGTGTAAGTGTATTATTATCTAAATTTTCTTCACTTAGGTTATTAATTGGTTTAAATATTTGGCAGCTCCTACATTCGGGGCATATATTGAGGATTGTTAAGTCCTCTTGTTGGATAGATCCCTTAAGTGTGATTTAGTGTCCCTCTTCATCTCTCACTACAGTCTTCGGGGTAAATTTTAGTTTATCTGATATAAGGATGGCTACCCCTGCTTTCTTTTGAGGACCATTTGAATGGTAAATGGTTCTCCAATATTTTATTTTCAGATTGTAGGTGTCCTTCTGTCTAAAATGAGTCTCTTGTAGACAGCAAATAGATGGGTCCTGCTTTTTTATCCAGTCTGAAACCCTGCGCCTTTTGATGGGGTCATTAAACCTGTTCACGTTCAGAGTTACTATTGACAGATATGAGTTTAGTGTCATCATGATATGTATTCAGTCCTTGTTTTTGTCGATTGTTCCACTGAACTTCTTCTGAAAGGGGAATTTTAAGAGTCCCCCTTAAAATTTCTTGCAGACCTGGTTTGGAGATCACATATTCTTTCATTTCCTTCCTGTCTTGGAAGCTCTTTATCTCTCCTTCCATTTTGAATGAGATCCTTGTTGGATAAAGTATTTTTGGTTGCATGTTCTTCTCATTGAGGACCCTGAATATATCCTGCCAGCCCTTTCTGGGCTGCCAGGTCACTGTGGAGACATCTGCTGTTACCGTAATGCTCCTCCCCATAAAGGTCAGGGATTTCTTGTCTCTTGCTGCTTTAAGGATCTTCTCTTTATCCTTGGAATTTGCAAGCTTCACTATTAAATGTCAAGGTGTTGGACGGTTTTTATTGATTTTAGGGGGGATCTCTCTATTTCCTGGATCTGAATGCCTGTTTCCCTTCCCAGATTAGGAAAGTTTTCAGCTATGATTTGTTCAAATAACTACTCTGGCCCTCTGTCCATTTTGGCACCCTCGGGAACCCCAATTACACATAGGTTTTTCTTCCTCAGGTTGTTGTTTATTTCCCTTAATCTGTCTTCCTGGTCTTTTAATTGTCTGTCTCTTTATTCCTCAGTTTCCCTCTTTGCCATCAACTTTTCTTCTATGTCACTCACTCGTTCTTCCACCTCGTTAACCCTCATCGTTAGGACTTCTAGTTTGGATTGCATCTCATTCAATTGATTTTTACTTTCTGCCTGATTGGATCTAAATTCTGCAGTCATGAAGTCTCTTGAGTCTTTATGCTTTTTTCTAGAGCCACCAGTAGCTGTATAATAGTGCTTCTGAATTGGCTTTCTGACATTGAATTGTAATCCAGATTTTGTAACTCTGTGTGAGAGAGGACTGTTTCTGATTCTTTCTTTTGAGGAGAGCTTTTCCATCTAGTCATTTTGCTGAGTGCAGTGTGGCCAAAAACAAATTGTATTGGGAAAAGGAGAAAAAGAGAGGAGAGAAAGAAGGAAAGAAAAGAGAAAAGAAAAAAGAATAAAGGAAGAAAGAAGGAAAAAAGAGAATAAAAGAGAAAGAAAAAGAAAGAAAGGGGGAAAAGGTTGGGGGAAGCAATCAGAAATGAAAAAAAATATGGGGGAGTATCTTCTGATTCTGTATACTTTAAGTCCCTTGACTTCCCCTGGAACTTGTCCGTCTAGCTGGTCTTCTGGGGGAGGGGCCTGTTGTGCTGATTGTCAGGTGTTAGCACTTGGGGGAGCTGCTCTGTCCCCTGCCTGGTGCAGGGCTCAGTGGGGGTAGTTTACCCCGTGAGGCCCCAGGAGGAACAACCCCAGTGTCAGCGGCCAGCTCTGGAAACCTGTATTCAGCCCCCGCAGTAACTCGGGAGTAGTCCATCTGAAGGGCCTGGAGGCTCTGGGGCGGGGCCGCTGATCTGCTCAGCTCTGGGCAGGAGCGTCCATTGCTGTCCTGGGCCCTCTGGGCCTCTGCCTGTCCTGGGGGAGGCCGAATCCTGGGCTGTATCCCGAAGCCCTGTACTCCGGGGCCTGCGCTGTTGGATTCTCGCTCCCGGCCGCAAAGCCGCCTCACTGCAGAGCCACCGCCCAAGCCCCTCCGAGTTGCTCCCGGAGCCCCACAGCACCCTCCGCACGGAGCCTCTTCCTCTGCAGGAGGAGCCGCTGCCAAGCTGCTCCTGGGGCCATGCAAACCCCTCCTCGCAGAGCCGCCACCCGAGGCCCACAGAGCTGCTCCCGGGTCAATGCATGTGCCCTGCAGCCCTCAGGGAGCTCGGTGCACTCTCCTGGGAGTGCAGGTGTCTGTTAGAGTCCCAGGGAGCCCTAGGGCATCCCCGCCCTCCTGGGGTCCTGCTCTGACTCCTTGAAGGCGCCATTCCGCCCTGGAAGATTAGTGCAGCTCCTCCTTCTCTCAGCACAGAGCTCTTCTGTCCTGGGGGAACTCGCCCCGGCCTTAGCCGGGCTCCTCGCAGGGCCCCTCACACTTGGATGCCTTTTGTTTCTTTATTTCTTTTTCCCGTCTTCCTACCTTGATAGAATCATGAACTTTTCTCACTGTAGCATTCAATCTGGTCTCTGTTTAAATCTCAGGCCAAATTCGTAGATTTTCTGGATGATTTGAAGGTTATCTAGGTAATTTCGTGGGGACAGGTGATTTGGGGACACTACACTTCTGCCATCTTGCCCCTCCTCCTGTATGTTGCCATTTACCTTTGGTTGTTTCCTTCACTTTGTGGAAGCTTTTCAATTTGATGAAGCCCCAATAGTATTTTTGCTTTTGTTTCCCTCACCTCAGAGGCATATCTGAAAGAACATCCAATGGCCAATGTCAAAGTCATTGCTGCCTATCTTTTCTTCTTTGTATGGTTTCAGGTCTCACATTTAGGTCTTTCATCCATTTTGAATTTATGTTTTATATATATGGTGTAAGAAAGTGGTCCAGTTTCATTCTTCTGCATGTGGCTGCCTGGTTTTCCCAACACCATTTGTTCTTATCCTGGGGTCAGGGTTAGGGTTTGTTGAAGAGACTGTCTTTGTGCCATTGGATATTCCTTCCTGCCTTGTTGTCGATTAATGGATCATAGAGTTACAGGTTTGTATCTTGTTTCAGATTTCCATTCTGTTCTATTGATCTAAGCGTCTCCTGTTGGGAGATTCTTGATTGCTGATTCAGTTTCTGTGCTGGTTATCTGTCTGTTCAGGTTTCTTATTTCTTCCTTTTTCATTTTTGCAATGTTATATATTTCCAGGAATTTATCTATTTCTTCCAGGTTCTTGGTTGCTGGCATATAATTTTTCATAATGTTCTCTTATAATCGTTTGTATTTCTCTAGTGTTGGTTGTTATTTCTCTTTTCTCATTTGTGATTTTATTTGGGTCCTTTCTCATCTTCTTATCTTTTTTCTTTTTTAAAGATTTTATTTATGTATTCATGAGAGACACAGAGAGGCAGAGGTATAGGCAGAGGGAAAATGAGGCTCCATATGGGGAGCCTGATGTGGGACTTGATCCCCCAGGTCTGCGGGATCATGAACTGAGCCAAAGCAGATGCTCAACCACTGAGGCACCCAGGTGCCTTGCTGATTCAATTCCTTTGCTAGTTATGGGTCTGTTCACATTTTCTATTTCTTCCTATTTCAGTTTTGCTCGTTTGCACATTTCTGGAGATTTGTCCATTTCTTCCAGGTCTCCCAGTTTGTTAGCGTATAATTTCTTAGTATTCCCTTATAATTGTCTAATTTTTCTGGTGTTTATTTGATCTCTCTTCTCTCATTTGTGATTTTATTTATTTAGGTCATTTCTCTTTTCTCACTGATAAGGCTGGCTAGGGCTTGATCCATTTTATTATTTATTTTGAAGAACCAGCTCTTAGTTTCGTTATTCCATTCTACTGTTTTGTTGTTTCTGCATTGTTTATTTCTGCTCTCATCTTTATTTTTTCCTTTCTGTAGGCTTTAGGATTTGTTTGCTATTCCTTTTCCAGCTCCTTTAGGTGTAGGGTTAGGTTGTGTATTGGAGACGTCTTGTTTCTTGAGCTAGGCCTGTATTGCTATGTATTTCCCTCTTAGGACTGCCTTTGCTACATCCCAGAGGTTTGGAGAAACATGTTTTCATTTTCATTTGTTTTAAATTTCCTCGTTAATTTCCTGGTTGCTCCATTCATTCTCTAGTAGGATGTTCATAATCTCCACGTATTTTTGGTCTGTCCAATTTTTTTTCTTACTGTCGACTTCAAGTTTCATAGCGTCGTGTTCCAAAAATGTACAGGGTGTGATATCAACCTTCTTGTACCTGTTGTACCTGTTGAGGGCTGATTTGTGGGCCATGATATGATCTGATCTGGAGAATGTCCCATGTGCACTTGAAAGGAGTGTGTATTCTGCTTTAGGATGAAATGTTCATACTATATCTGTTGAGTCCCTGTGGTCCAGTGTGTCAAGGCTATTGTTCCCCGGTTGATTTTCTGCATAGATGATCAGTCCATTGCCATAAGTGGGTGTTAAAATCCCCTGTCATTGTATTATTATCAGTGAGTTCCTGTACGTTTGTTGTTAATTGGTTTCTATATTTAGGTACTGCCATGTAGGCAGCATAAATATTTAGTTGTTTGATCTTGATAGAGAGTCTTTTTAATTATGAAATAATGCCCTTCTTCATCTCTTCTTACAGTATTTGTTCTTTCTTGTTTGAAATTTAAATATTTTATTTATTTATTCATGAGAGATACACAGAGGAGCAGAGGAAGAAACATAGCAGAGTGAGAGGCAGGCTCCCTAAGGGGAGGCAGATGTGGGACTCGATCCTGGGATCCCAGGATCACCCCCTGATCTGAAGGCAGATGCTCAAACACTGAGCCACCAGGTGTCCCCCTGGGTTTGGTCTCAAATCTCGTTTGTCTGATATAAGTATGTGTCCTCCAGCTTTCTTTTGATATCCATTAGCGTGATAGATGATTTTCCATCCCCTGACTTTCAATCTGTTGGTGTCTATAGGTCTAAGGTGAGCATCTTGTTGGCAGCGTACAGATGGATGTTGTTTTTTTAATA
>NW_026019493.1:0-25952 GCF_003254725.2 Canis lupus dingo | reverse complement strand
AAAACAACAAAAAAAACAAAACTAAGCTAAAACCCACCTCGGGGTCTATGCCCTCCGCCCTGTAGGTATACTTGGACGCAAGCTCGAGTTGGTAAATCAACACTCCTGTGTTTGAATCGGTGTCGGCTCCTTAGTGGTTTCTCCTGCGATTCAATCTTGAGCACAACACCCCATGTCCCTCCCCCCTGGCTGACCCCCTGTCCCCCTCCCACCCAGGCGACCCTCAGTCACTCCCCGCCCACAACAGCTGGGCACAGCCCCCCCACAGAGGTTCCCATGGGCAGGGTGCGCACTGCCGCCTCCCCGGCCTCCCAGGGGAAGGAACGAGGTTTTGGCAGGACACACCTCCCAGGGGTGGCCCCAGGCTCCCTGCCCAGGACGGCAGCTGGTGACAGGTCGGGGTCTGTGTCCCTGATGCCGGCTCCTCTCCCCCGGTTTTTCCCCGCAGGAAATGAAGGAGAGGCCCTGGTCTCCTCCAGGACACATGGCAGATAGCCTGGACGTCACAGGAACTTCGGCAGCCCACACCATGTTTTTTGGGACCGCTACGGGGTCCCGGTGAGGCTCCTGGGGCCGGGGGGGGGTGGCTTCGGGGCCCCAGGGGGGCGCCGGGGGCTTCTCTGGGTAGGAAACACTTGCTTCTGAGGCCGGGGGGTGAGCCACAGCAGCCAACAACACAACGCCGCATGGTAAGGTGCTGGGGATGACCCCCGTGCCCCACAACCCGGAGTTTCGGGGATGAGGAGGCCACTAGATGGGGCCTCTCCAGGGGTTGCCAGTGTGAGCTGAACTCCAAGGGTGTTGAGGACAGCCGCCGAAAAGGCAAGGGGCTGGGGTTGGGGGCGTGGGCGGCAGTTAAGGGGACCTGGGGGCCAGGCGGCAGGGTTTTTTTTTTTTTTTTTTTTTTTTTTTTTTTTATTTATTTATTTTTTATTGGTGTTCAATTTACTAACATACAGAATAACACCCAGTGCCCGTCACCCATTCACTCCCACCCCCCGCCCTCCTCCCCTTCTACCACCCCTAGTTCGTTTCCCAGAGTTAGCAGTCTTTACGTTCTGTCTCCCTTTCTGATATTTCCCACACATTTCTTCTCCCTTCCCTTATTTTCCCTTTCACTATTATTTATATTCCCCAAATGAATGAGAACATATAATGTTTGTCCTTCTCCGACTGACTTACTTCACTCAGCATAATACCCTCCAGTTCCATCCACGTTGAAGCAAATGGTGGGTATTTGTCATTTCTAATAGCTGAGTAATATTCCATTGTATACATAAACCACATCTTCTTTATCCATTCATCTTTCGTTGGACACCGAGGCTCCTTCCACAGTTTGGCTATTGTGGACATTGCTGCTAGAAACATCGGGGTGCAGGTGTCCCGGCGTTTCATTGCATTTGTATCTTTGGGGTAAATCCCCAACAGTGCAATTGCTGGGTCGTAGGGCAGGTCTATTTTTAACTGTTTGAGGAACCTCCACACAGTTTTCCAGAGTGGCTGCACCAGTTCACATTCCCACCAACAGTGTAAGAGGGTTCCCTTTTCTCCGCATCCTCTCCAACATTTGTTGTTTCCTGCCTTGTTAATTTTCCCCATTCTCACTGGTGTGAGGTGGTATCTCATTGTAGTTTTGATTTGTATTTCCCTGATGGCAAGTGATGCAGAGCATTTTCTCATATGCATGTTGGCCATGTCTATGTCTTCCTCTGTGAGATTTCTGTTCATGTCTTTTGCCCATTTCATGATTGGATTGTTTGTTTCTTTGGTGTTGAGTTTAATAAGTTCTTTATAGATCTTGGAAACTAGCCCTTTATCTGATATGTCATTTGCAAATATCTTCTCCCATTCTGTAGGTTGTCTTTGAGTTTTGTTGACTGTATCCTTTGCTGTGCAAAAGCTTCTTATCTTGATGAAGTCCCAATAGTTCATTTTTGCTTTTGTTTCTTTTGCCTTCGTGGATGTATCTTGCAAGAAGTTACTATGGCCGAGTTCAAAAAGGGTGTTGCCTGTGTTCTTCTCTAGGATTTTGATGGAATCTTGTCTCACATTTAGATCTTTCATCCATTTTGAGTTTATCTTTGTGTATGGTGCAAGAGAGTGGTCTAGTTTCATTCTTCTGCATGTGGATGTCCAATTTTCCCAGCACCATTTATTGAAGAGACTGTCTTTCTTCCAATGGATAGTCTTTCCTCCTTTATCGAATATTAGTTTTGGGTTTTTTTTAACTTAGTTTTAAGGGCTGGTCTCAGGGATCTCCAGAAGGGCTGGAGCAATTCCTCAAGTTCTGTTTACATTTTGATATGGGGGCTTGGAGGGCATTGAGCTCTGTTCTTATTCTAATAGGGGCTTCCTGCCCTTGGCTTGGGCTCAGTTTTTATTGTAATGTGGGGCTTTCTAGGACATTAAGTTCTAAACTTTTGTGTTTTTTCCTGTAACTGAAGTAATGTAAATTTCAGCTCTTATTCACAGGGACCTGGGATGGCTGGACATGTGCTAACGCTGAACATAAAGTGGAATGGCCTTAATTTTCTTGGCCTCCACATGTCCCATCCTATCTAGCTCCTTCCCCCTTCCCCAGAGCTCCTAAGAGAGCAATTGCAAATGACCTCTGGTGCTAGCATGTGTTGGGGGACAGGCCCAGGGATTTGGGATCAAGAAGACCTGGAGCGCGGTCGTCCTGGGTGGCTGTGCAGTGGGATTCCATGCTGCAGACTCTTATTCCCTAAGACTATCTTGACAACTGACTTTGTACATAGAAAACCTCTCCTTTGTCTTTAAAAGATGAAGAGCCAGTCAAAGCATTTTCTCTCTGCCCATTTGATTGCTCAGATTCCAATGTGAGATGTATTTCCTGTTAATAAGGATAATTTACTATCCGTAGTACTATGGTTAAAATATTCTGACACAAGTAGTTCAGAGGGATGAGGGTTTCTCATCTCTTTCTTCACAGCTCAGTCACTCATCAAGAAATGCATCTGTATGGATTTCGAAAGAACTGAGACACATTATTTCCAATGATCATGTTATTATGTGAAGGATTCTTCCCTGAGATTCTTCCCCTGGTTTAACTGACACTGAAACACTGCGAACTCTTTGGAAGACAAATGTCCAGGAAATAAATGTTATGCATTGCTAATTTTAAATGCACTTGCAATATGGTGTCTAATATAAAGAAGTATTTTTATCTGATATTTGCTATTTATTATCCTTTCCTGCTTATTAGGTTGAGGAGGCATTATACGTGTTCATAATTGCTGTATTGAAATGAGATACAGGAGAGTACAAGCCTGTCACTTCCACATGCTTTTCACACATCCTCTGCCAACACCTAACATAAGGATGCTAGGACCTATGTCTGCAGGCAGTTATGATGCGGGAGGGTCATGCCCTGACATCAGTTCTCACAACGAAATATGCCTAGAAGCCAGGTTTAAAACTCGCTACGTTCTTATGGCAGTGAGAACGTAGCAGCATTCTGAGTCAGGAGGTTCCAAGATTACCACTCTACTGCACCTGGAGACACTTTCCATGCCTGTATTATTCCACTTGCGTCTCTCCAGTTTCTGACAAACGTCTCTGGTCAAGATGTTCGAAACTCATTCTGCAGGCAGTTGGAACTGTGGGACTGGGTGTGAGTTCAACTCTCAGAAGTAAGTTGCCTTTGGACACGGGGTTCAGCTAGCTTCTCAAGTATGGAACTTAGTATGTAGAACCAGTCTAATACAGGAATTACTAGGAAATCGCTGGATTGAGCTTGGAGGCACTAGTCTTGTGGGCCGGCATCTTCCACTTACCTCTCACAACTCTTCATAACACATCGAGCCTAGGCTTGTAAAGAGCAAAGTGTACCTGCAGGCAGGATGAGGGAGGTACAGGCCATAAGCTCAACTCTCAGAAGTGTGTATGCCTGGGAGGTAGATGTCTGCTCTTCACTCATATATGGGAGTTAGAACCTAGCTACACGGATCCCTGGGTGGTGCAGGGGTTTAGCGCCTGCCTTTGTCCCAGGGCGCAATCCTGGAGACCCGGGATCGAATCCCACATCGGGCTCCCGGTGCATGGAGCCTGCTTCTCCCTCTGCCTAGGTCTCTGACTCTCTCTCTCTCTCTCTCTTTGTGTGTGTGTGACTATCTAAATAAATAAATTAATAAAAAAAAGAACATAGCTACTGAATAAAGAAGGCCATTGGACATCGCCATATTCAACACAGATACACGTGAGTACAGGCCTGTCGCTTCCACATGCGTTTCTCACAACTTCTCCCAGCACCTAACATTAGGATATTAGCAGATACGTCTACAGGCAGGCAGGATGCGGGAGGGTTCTGCCCTGTCCTCAGCTCTCACAGGGAAGCATGCCTAGAAGCCAGCTATCAACTAGCTGCATTCTTATGGCAGTGAGAAGGTAGCAGTATTCTCAGTCAGGAGGTTCCAAGATTACCACTCTACTGCACCTGGAGATACCGTCCAGGTCTGCATTGTTCCCCTTGCGACTCAGAAGCCTCTGGCAAACGTCTCTGGTGAAGACGTGCGAAACTCACTCTGCAGGCAGTGTGGAACTGCGAGGGACTGAGGGTGAGCTCAACTCTCAGAAGTAAGATGCTTTTGGACAAGGCGTTCAGCTACCTTCTGACGTATGGAAGTTAGTATGTAACACCAGTCTACCACAGGAATTACTAGGAAATCGCTGGATTGAGCTTGGAGGCACTAGTCTTGTGTTCCGGGACATTCCAATTACCTCTCCAAACACTTCCGTCACGCAGCGAGAGTATGCCTTTTAGAAGCGAAGGGTACCTGAAGGCAGGATATGGGGATACAGGCCATTGTTCAACTCTCAGAAGTGTGTCCACTTTGCAGGCAGATGTCTGCTAGACACTTACTCAGGGGAGCTAGAACCGAGCTACACTCTGATTGAACAAGGACGTTGTGATCGCTGTATTGACCTAGGATACACGTGAGTACGGGCCTGTCACTTCGACAGGCTTTTCACACAACCTCTTCCAGCACCTAACATAAGGATGCCAGGACTTATGTCTATAGACAGTATGCGGGAGTGTCCTGCCCTGACCTCAGCACTCACAGGGAAGCATGCCTAGAAGCCAACTCTCCACTACCTGCATTCTTATGGTAATGAGAAGGTAGCAGTATTCTCAGTCATGAGGTTCCAAGATTACCAGTCTACTGCACTTGGAGATACCGTCCACGTCTGCATTGTTTCACCTGTGTCTCAGAAGCCTCTGGCAAACGTCTCTGCTAAAGACGTGCGAAACACACTCAGCAGGCAGTGTGGAACTCTGAGGGACCGAGGGTGAGCACAACTCTCAGAAGCTGCTTTTGGACAAGGCGTTCAGCTACCTTCTCACGTATGGAATTCAGTATGTAGCACCAGTCTACCAGAGGAATTACAAGGAAATCGCTGGATTGAGCTTGGAGGCACTCGTCTTGTGTGCCGGGAGATTCCAATTACCTCTCCCAAGACTTACGTGAAGCAGAGAGCCTAGGCCTTTTGGAAGCGAAAGGTACCTGCAGGCAGGATGTAGGGTTACAGGCCATGAGCTCAACTCTCAGAAATGTGTAGGCATGGGAGAGATGTCTGCTACCCACTCGTACATGCGAGTTGGAACATAGCTACACTCTGATTGAAGAAGGTCTTTGGAAATCGCTGTATTCAACTCAGATACACGTGAGGTCAGGCACAACGATTCCAAATGCTTTTCTCACAAACTTTCCCAGACACTAACATGAGGATTTTAGCAGCTCCGTCTACATTCAGGCAGGATGCTGAAGGGTTGTGCCCTGTCCTTAATAGCACAGGGAAGCATGCCTTGAAGCCAGCTGTCAACTAGCTGCATTCCTATGGCAGTGAGTAGGTAGCAGTATTCTGAGTGAGGTGGTTGCAAGATTACCACTCTACTGCACCTGGAGATAACGTCCTGGTCTGCATTGTTAACTTGCGTCTCAGAAGCCTCAGGCAAACGTCTCTGGTGAAGACGTGCGAAACTCACTCTGCAGGCAGTGTGGAACTGTGAGGGACTGAGGGTGAGCTCAACACTCAGAAGTAAGATGCTTTTGGACAAGGCGTTCAGCTACCTTCTCACGTATGGAAATTAGTATGTAGCTCTAGTCTACCACAGGAATTACTAGGAAATCCCTGGATTGAGCTTGGAGGCACTCGTCTTGTGTGCCGGGAGATTCCAATTACCTCTCCCAACACTTCCGTCAAGCAGCGAGCCTAGGCCTTTTAGAAGCGAAGGGTACCTGCAGGATGGATATGGAGGTACAGGCCATGAGCTCAACTCTCAGAAATATGTATGCATGGGAGGCAGATGTCTGCTACCCACTCTTACATGCGAGTTGGAACGTAGCTACACTCTGATTGAAGAAGGTCTATGGAAATCGCTGTATTCAACTCAGATACACGTGAGTTCAGACACAACGATTCCACATGCTTTTCTCACAACCTTACCCAGCCACTAACATGAGGATGTTAGCAGCTCCGTCTACAGTCAGGCAGGATGCGGGAGGGGTGTGCCCTGTCCTTAGCTCTCACAGGAAGCATGCCTTGAAGCCAGCTCTCAACTAGCTGCATTCCTATGGCAGTGAGAAGGTAGCAGTATTCTCAGTCACGTGGTTCCAAGATTACCACTCTACTGCACCTGGAGATATCGTCCTGGTCTGCATTGTTAACTTGCCTCTCAGAAGCCTCTGGCAAACGTCTCTGGTGAAGACGTGCGTAACTCACTCTGCAGGCAGTGGGGAACTGTGAGGGACTGAGGGTGACCTCAACTCTCAGAAGTAAGATGCTTTTGGACAAGGCGTTCAGCTACCTTCTCACGTATGGAACTTAGTATGTAGCTCCAGTCTACCACAGGAATTACTAGGAAATCCCTGTATTGAGCTTGGAGGCACTCGTCTTGTGTGCCGGGAAATTCCAATTACCTCTCCCAACACTTCCGACAAGCAGCGAGCCTAGGCCTTTTAGAAGCGAAGGGTACCAGCATGCTGGATGTGAGGGACAGGCCATAAGCTCAACTCTCAGAAGTGTGTATGCATGGGAGGCAGATGTCTGCTACCCAGTCGGACATGGGATTTGGAACCTGGCTACACTCTGATTGAAGAAAGCCATTGGAAATCGCTGTATTTAACTCAGATACACGGGAGTTCAGGCCCAGTGCTCACACATGCTTTTCCCTCAACCTGTCCCAGCCACTAACGTTAGGATGTTAGCAGCTACTCCTACAGTCAGGCAGGATGCGGGAGGGTTCTGCACTGTCCTATGCTCTCACAGGGAAGCATGTCTTGAAGCCAGCTGTCAACTAGCTGCATTCCTATGGCAGTGAGAAGGTAGCAGTATTCTGAGTCAGGAGGTTCCAAGATTACCGGGCTACTGCACCTGGGGATACCCTCCAGGTCTGCATTGTTACCCTGCATCTCAGAAGCCTCTGGCAAACGTCTCTGGTGAAGACGTGCGAAACTCACTCTGCAGGCAGTGTGGAACTGTGAGGGACTGAGGCTGAGCTCAACTCTCAGAAGTAAGATGCTTTTGGACAAGGCGTTCAGCTACCCTCTCACGTATGGAACTTAGTATGTTGCACCAGTCTACCACAGGAATTACTAGGAAATCGCTGGACTGAGCTTGGAGGCACTAGTCTTGTGTGCCGGGTGATACCAATTACCTCTCCCAACACTTCCGTCAAACAGCGAGCCTAGGCCTTTTAGAAGCCAAGGTTACCATCAGGCTGGATGTGGAGGTACAGGCCATAAGCTCAACTCTCAGAAGTGTGTATGCATGGGAGGCAGATGTCTGCTACTCACTCGGACATCGGATTTGGAACCTGGCTACACTCTGATTGAAGAAAGTCGTTGGAAATCGCTGTATTCAACTCAGATACACGGGAGTTCAGGCCCACTGCTCACACATGCTTTTCCCGCAACCTCTCCCAGCCACTAACATTAGGATGTTAGCAGCTACTCCTACAGTCAGGCAGGATGCGGGAGGGTTCTGCCCTGTCCTCAGCTCTCACAGGAAAGCATGTCTTGAAGCCAGCTGTCAACTAGCTGCATTCCTATGGCAGTGAGAAGGTAGCAGTATTCTGAGTCAGGAGGATCCAAGATTACCACTCTACTGCACCTGGAGATACCCTCCAGGTCTGCATTGTTAACTTACGTCTCAGAAGCCTCTGGCAATCGTCTCTGGTGAAGACGTGTGAAACTCACTCTGCAGGCAGTGTGGAACTGTGAGGGACTGAGGGTGAGCTCAACTCTCAGAAGTAAGATGCTTTTGGACAAGGCGTTCAGCTACCTTCTCACATATGGAACTTAGTATGTAGCACCAGTCTACCACAGGAATTACTAGGAAATCGCTGGACTGAGCTTGGAGGCACTAGACTTGTGTGCCGGGTGATTCCAATTACCTCTCCCAACACTTCCGTCAAACAGCGAGCCTAGGCCTTTTAGAAGCCAAGGATACCAGCAGGCTGGATGTGGAGGTACAGGCCATAAGCTCAACCCTCAGAAGTGTGTATGCATGGGAGGCAGATGTCTGCTACCCACTCGGACATGGGATTTGGAACCTGGCTACACTCTGATTGAGGAAAGCCGTTGGAAATCGCTGTATTCAACTCAGATACACGGAATTCAGGCCCAGTGCTCACACATGCTTTTCCCGCAACCTCTCCAAGCCACTAACATTAGGATGTTAGCAGCTACTCCTACAGTCAGGCAGGATGCGGCAGGGTTCTGCACTGTCCTCAGGTCTCACAGGGAAGCATGTCTTGAAGCCAGCTGTCAACTAGCTGCATTCCTATGGCAGTGAGAAGGTAGCAGTATTCTGAGTCAGGAGGTTCCAAGATTACCAGTCTACTGCTCCTGGGGATACCCTCCAGGTCTGCATTGTTACCCTGCGTCTCAGAAGCCTCTGGCAAACGTCTCTGCTGGAGACGTGCGAAACTCACTCTGCAGGCAGTGTGGAACTGTGAGGGACTGAGGCTGAGCTCAACTCTCAGAAGTAGGATGCTTTTGGACAAGGCGTTCAGCTACCCTCTCATGTATGGAACTTAGTATGTAGCACCTGTCTACCACAAGAATTACTGGGAAATCCTGAATTGAGCTTGGAGGCACTCGTCTTGTGTGCCGGGAGATTCCAATTACCTCTCCCAGCACTTCCGTCAAACAGCGAGCCTAGGCCTTTTAGAATCCAAGGGTACCAGCAGGCTGGATGTGGAGGTACAGGCCATAAGCTCAACTCTCAGAAGTGTGTATGCATGGGAGACAGATGTCTGCTACCCACTCGGACATGGGAGTTGGAACCTGGCTACACTCTGATTGAGGAAAGCCGTTGGAAATCGCTGTATTCAACTCAGATACACGGGAGTTCAGGCCCAGTGCTCCCACATGCTTTTCCCGCAACCTCTCCCAGCCACTAACATTAGGATGTTAGCAGCTACTCCTACAGTCAGGCAGGATGCGGGAGGGTTCTGCCCTGTCCTCAGCTCTCACGGGATAGCATGTCTTGAAGCCAGCTCTCAACTAGCTGCATTCCTATGGCAGTGAGAAGGTAGCAGTATTCTGAGTCAGGAGGTTCCAAGATTACCAGTCTACTGCACCTGGGGATACCCTCCAGGTCTGCATTGTTACCCTGCGTCTCAGAAGCCTCTGGCAAACGTCTCTGGTGAAGACGTGCGAAACTCACTCTGCAGGCAGTGTGGAACTGTGAGGGACTGAGGCTGAGCTCAACTCTCAGAAGTAAGATGCTTTTGGACAAGGCGTTCAGCTACCTTCTCACATATGGAACTTAGCATGTACCACCTGTCTACCACAAGAATTACTGGGAAATCGTGAATTGAGCTTGGAGGCACTCATCTTGTGTGCCGGGAGATTCCAATTAACTCTCCCAGCACGTCCGTCAAACAGCGAGCCTAGGCCTTTTAGAAGCCAAGGGTACCAGCAGGCTGGATGTGGAGGTACAGGCCATAAGCTTAACTCTCAGAAGTGTGTATGCATGGGAGGCAGATGTCTGCTACACACACGACATGGGAGTTGGAACCTAGCTACACTCTGATTGAGGAAAGCCGTTGGAAATCGCTGCATTCAACTCAGATACACGGGAGTTCAGGCCCAGTGATCACACATGCTTTTCCCGCAACCTCTCCCAGCCACTAACATTAGGATGTTAGCAGGTACTCCTACAGTCAGGAAGGATGCGGGAGGGTTCTGCCCTGTCCTCCGCTCTCACAGGGAAGCAGGTCTTGAAGCCAGCTGTCAACTAGCTGCATTCCTATGGCAGTGAGAAGGTAGCAGTATTCTGAGTCAGGAGATTCCAAGATTACCAGTATACTGCACCTGGGGATACCCTCCAGGTCTGCATTGTTACCCTGCATCTCAGAAGCGTCTGGCAAACGTCTCTGGGGAAGACGTCCGAAACTCACTCTGCAGGCAGTGTGGAACTGTGAGGGACTGAGGCTGAGCTCAACTCTCAGAAGTAAGATGCTTTTGGACAAGGCGTTCAGCCACCTTCTCACATATGGAACTTAGTATGCAGCACCAGCCTACCACAGGAATTACTAGGAAATCGCTGGATTGAGCTTGGAGGCACTAGTCTTGTGTGCCTGGAGACTCCAATTACCTCTCCCAACACTTCCGTCACGCAGCAGGTCTAGGCCTTTTCGAAGCGAAAGAGGGATCCCTGGGTGGCGCAGCGGTTTGGCGCCTGCCTTTGGCCCAGGGCGCGATCCTGGAGACCCTGGATCGAGTCCCAAGTCGGGCTCCCGGTACATGGAGCCTGCTTCTCCCTCTGCCTATGTCTCCGCCTCTCTCTATCTCTCTGTATGACTATCATAAATAAATAATAAAAAAAATTAAAAAAAAAGAAGCGAAAGGTAACTGAGGGCAGGATGCTGAGGTACAGACCGTAAGCTCAACTCTCAGAAGTAAGCATGGGAGGCAGATGTCTGCAAGCCACTAGTACATGGGAGTTGGAACCTACCTACACTCTGATTGAAGAAGGCCAAGAGAAAACGCTGTATTCAACTCAGATACACGTGAGTTCAGACCCAATGCTTACACATGCTATTCCCCCAACCTCTCCCAGCACCTAACATAAGGATGTTAGCAGCTACGTCTACAGTCAGGCAGGATGCGGGAGGGTTGTGCCTGACCTCAGCTCTCACAGGGAAGCAGGCCTAGAAGCCAGCTCTCAACTAGCTGCGTTCTTATCGCAGTGAGAAGGTAGCAGTATTCTGAGTCAGTAGGTTCCAAGATTACCACTCTACTGCACCTGTGATACCGTCCAGGTCTGCATAGTTAAGTTGCGTCTCACAAGCCTTTGGCAAACGTCTCTGGTGAAGACGTGTGAAACTCACTCTGCAGGCACTGTGGAACTGTGAAGGACTGAGGGTGAGCTCAACCCTCAGAAGTAAGATGCTTTTGGACAAGGTGTTCAGCCTACCTTCTCACATATGGAACTTAGTATGCAGAACCAGTCTACCACAGGAATTATAGGAAATCGCTGGATTGATCTTCGAGGCACTAGTCTTGTGTGCCTGGAGACTCCAATTACCTCTCCCACCACTTCCGTCACGCAGCAGACTTAGGCCTTTTCGAAACGAGGGGTATCCTCAGGCGGGATGTGAAGGTACAGGCCGTAAGCTCGACTGTCAGAAGTAAGCATGGGAGGCAGTTGTCTGCAGGCCACTAGTACATGGGAGTTGGAACAAACCTACACTCTGATTGAAGAAGGCCGTTGGAAGACGCTGTATTCAACTCACATACACGTGATTTCAGGCCCAATGCTTACACATGCTATTCCCCCAACCTCTCCCAGCACCTAACATAAGGATGTTAGCAGCTACGTCTACAGTCAGTCAGGATGCGGGAGGGTTCTGCCCTGACGTCAGCTCTCACAGAGAAGCATGCCTAGAAGGCAGCTCACACCTAGCTGCGTTCTTATGGCAGTGAGAAGGTAGCAATATTCTGAGTCAGGACTTTCCAAGATTACCACTCTACTGCACCTGGAGATACCCTCCAGGTCTGCATTGTTAACTTGCGTCTCAGAAGCCTCTGGCAATCGTCTGTTGTGAAGATGTGTGAAACTCACTCTGCAGGCAGTGTGGAACTGTGAGGGACTGAGGGTGAGCTCAACCCTCAGAAGTAAGATGCTTTTGGACAAGGCGTTCAGCTACCTTCTCACATATGGAACTTAGTATGTAGCATCAGTCAACCACAGGAATTACTACGAAATCGCTGGATTTAGATTGCAGGCACTAGTCTTGTGTGCCTGGAGACTCCAATTACCTCTCCCAACACTTCCGCACGCAGAAGGCTAAGGCCTTCTAGAAGCGAAGGGTACCTGCAGGAAGGATGTGGAAGTTCAGGCCATAAGCTCAACTCAGAAGTGTGTATACATGGGAGGCATATGTCTGCTACCCACTCGGGCATGGGAGTTGGAACCTAGCTACACTCTGATTTTAGAAGGCCTTTGTAAATCGCTGTATTCAACTCAGATACACGTGAGTTCAGACCCAATGCTTACACATGCTATTCCCCCAAACTCTCCCAGCACCTAACATAAGGATGGTAGCAGCTACCTCTACAGTCAGGCAGGATGGGGGAGGGTTCTGTCCTGAACTCAGCTCTCACAGGGAAGCATGCCTAAAAGCCAGCTCTCAACTAGCTGCGTTCTTATCGCAGTGAGAAGGTAGCAGTATTCTGAGTCAGGAGGTTCAAGATTACCACTCTACTGCACCTGGAGATACCGTCCAGGTCTGCATTGTTAAGTTGCGTCTCACAAGCCTCTGGCAAACGTCTCTGGTGAAGACGTGTGAAACTCACTCTGCAGGCAGTGTGGAACTGTGAGGGACTGAGGGTGAGCTCAACTCTCAGAAGTAAGATGCTTTTGGACAAGGCGTTCAGCTACCTTCTCACATATGGAACTTAGTATGTAGCACCAGTCTACCACAGGAATTACTAGGAAATCGCTGGATTCAGCTTGGAGGCACTAGTCTTGTGTGCCTGGAGACTCCAATTACCTCTCCCAACACTTCCGTCACGCAGCAGTTCTAGGCCTTTTCGAAGCAAGGGTACCTGCAGGCAGGATGTGGAGGTACAGGCCGTAAGCTCAACTCTCAGAAGTAAGCATGGGAGGCAGATGTCTGCTACCCACTCGGGCATGGGAGTTGGAACCTAGCTACACTCTGATTGAAGAAGGCCATTGGAAAACGCTGTATTCAACTCACATACACGTGAGTTCAGGGCCAATGCTTACACATCCTATTCCCCCAACCTCTCCCAGCACCTAACATAAGGATGTTAGCAGCTACGTCTACAGTCAGGCAGGATGCGGGTGGGTTCTGCCATGACCTCAGCTCTCACAGGGAAGCAGGCCTGGAAACCAGCTCTCACGTAGCTGCGTTCCTATGACAGTGATAAGGTAGCAATATTCTGAGTCAGTAGGTTCCAAGATTACCACTCTACTGCACCTGCAGATACCGTCTAAATCTGCATTGTTAAGTTGCGTCTCACAAGCCTTTGGCAAACGTCTCTAGTGAAGACGTGCGAAACTCACTCTGCAGGCAGTGTGGAACTGTGAGGGACTGAGGGTGAGCTCAACTCTCAGAAGAAAGATGCTTTTGTTCAAGTCGTTAGCTACATTCACACATATATGGAACTTAGTATGTAGCACCAGTCTACCACAGGAATTACTACGAAATCGCTGGATTTAGAAAAGAGGCACTAGTCTTGTGAGCCGGGAGACTCCAATTACATCTCCCAACACTTCCGTCACGCAGCAGGCTTAGGCCTTTTCGAAGCGGAGTGTACCTGCAGGCAGGATGTGGAGGTACAGGCCATAAGCTCAACTCTCAGAAGTGTGTGTGTATGGGAGACAGATATCTGCTACTCACTCGGGTATGGGAGTTGGAATCTAGCTACACTCTGATTGAAGAAGGCCATTGGAAAACGCTGTATTCAACTCAGATACACGTGAGTTCAGGCCCAAGGCTTACACATGCTATTCCCCCAACCTATCCCAGCACCTAACATGAGGATGTTAACAGCTACGTCTACAGTCAGGCAGGATGCGGGAGGGTTCTGCCCTGTCCTCAGCTCTCACAGGGAAGCAGGCCTAGAAGCCAGCTCTCAACTAGCTGCGTTCCTATCGCAGTGAGAAGGTAGCAGTATTGTGAGTCACTAGGTTCCAAGATTACCACTCTACTGCACCTGGATACCGTCCAGGCTGCATTGATAAGTTGCGTCTCACAAGCTTTTGGCAAACGTCTCTGGTGGAGACGTGTGAAACTCACTCTGCAGGCAGTGTGGAACTGTTAAGTACTAAGGGTGAGCTCAACTCTCAGAAGTAAGATGCTTTTGGACAAGGCGTTCAGCCACCTTCTCACATATGGAACTTAGTATGCAGCACCAGTCTGCCACAAGAATTGCTAGGAAATCGCTGGATTGAGCTTGGAGGCACTAGACTTGTGTGCCTGGAGACTCCAATTACCTCTCCCAACACTTCCGTCACGCAGCAGGCTTAGGTCTTTTCGAAGAGAAGGGTACCTGCAGGAAGGATGTGGAGGTACAGGCCAAAAGCTCAACTCTCAGAAGTGTGTATGCATGAGAGGTAGATGTCTGCTACCCACCCGTTTAGGCAAGTTGGAACCTAGCTAAACTCTGCTTTTAGAAGGCCTTTGTAAATCGCTGTATTCAACTCACATACACGTGAGTTCAGCCCCAATGCTTACACATGCTATTCCCCCAACCTCTCCCAACCCCTAACATAAGTATGTTAGCAGCTACGTCTACAGTCAGGCAGGATGCGGGTGGGTTCTCCCCTGACCCCAGCTCTCACAGGGAAGCAGGCCTGGAAGCCAGCTCTCACGTAGCTGCGTTCTTATGGCAGTGAGAAGGTAGCAGTATTCTGAGTCAGTAGGTTCCAAGATTACCACTCTACTGCACCTGGAGATACCGTCCAGGTCTGTATTGTTAAGTTGCGTCTCAGAAGCCTTTGGCAAACGTCTCTGGTGGAGACGTCTGAAACTCATTCTGCAGGCAGTGTGGAACTGTTAAGGACTGAGGGTGAGCTCAACTCTCTGAAGTAAGATTCTTTTGGTCAAGGCGTTCAGCCACCTTCTCACATATGGAACTTAGTATGCAGCACCAGTCTACCACGGGAATAACTGGGAATTCGCTGGCTTGAGCTTGGAGGCACTAGTCTTGTGTGTCTGGTGACTCCAATTACATCTCCCAACACTTCCGTCACGCAGCAGGTCTAGGCCTTTTAGAAGCAAAAGGTAACTGCAGGCAGGATGCTGAGGTACAGGCCGTAAGCTCAACTCTCAGTAGTAAGCATGGGAGGCAGATGTCTGCAAGACACTTATACGTGGGAGTTGGAACCTAGCTACACTCTGATTGAGGAAGGCCATTAGAAAACGCTGTATTCAACTCAGATACACGTGTGTTCATGCCCAATGCTTACTCATGCTATTCCCCAAACCTCTACCAGCACCTAACATTAGGAAGTTAGCAACTACGTCTACAGTCAGGCAGGATGTGAGAGGGTTCTGCCCTGACCTCAGCTCTCACTGGGAAGCAGGCCTAGAAGTCAGCTCTCAACAAGCTTCGTTCTTATCGCAGTGAGAAGGTAGCAGGATTCTGAGTAAGGAGGTTAAAGATTACCACTCTACTGCACCTGGTGATACCGCCCAGGTCTGCATTGTTAAGTTGCGTCTCACAAGCCTTTGGCTAACGTCTCTGGTGTAGGCGTGCGAAACTCACTCTGCTGGCAGTGTGGAACTGTGAGGGACTGAGGGTGAGCTCAACTCTCAGAAGTAAGATGCTTTTGGACAAGGCGTTCAGCCACCTTTTCACATATGGAACTTAGTATGGAGCACCAGTCTACCACAGGAATTACTAGGAAATCGCTGGATTCAGCTTGGAGGCACTAGTCTTGTGTGCGGAGAGACTCCAATTTCCTCTCTCAACACTTCCGTCACGCAGCAGTTCTAGGCCTTTTCGAAGCAAAGGGTCCCTGCAGGCAGGATGTGGAGGTACTGGCCGTAAGCTCAACTCTCAGAAGTAAGCATGGGAGGCAGATGTCTGCTACCCACTAGTACATGGGATTTGGAAACTAGCTACACTCTGATTGAAGAAGGCCGTTGGAAAACGCTGTATTCAACTCAGATACACGTGAGTTCAGTCTCAATGGTTACACATGCTATTCCCCCAACCTCTCCCAGCACCTAACATAAGGATGTTAGCAGCTACGTCTACAGTCAGGCAGGATGCGGGAGGTTATGCCCTGACCTCAGCTCTCACAGGGAAGCATGCCTAGAAGCAGCTCTCACCTAGCTGCGTTCTTATGGCAGTGAGAAGGTAGCAGTATTCTGAGTCAGTAGGTTCCAAGATTACCACTCTACTGCAACTGGAGATACGGTCTAAGTCTGCCTTCTTAAGTTGCGTCTCACAAGGCTTTGGCAAACGTCTCTGGTGAAGACGTGCGAAACTCACTCTGCAGGCAGTGTGGAACTGTGAGAGACTGAGGGTGAGCTCAACTCTCAGAAGTAAGATGCTTTTGGACAAGGCGTTCAGCTACCTTCTCACATAGGGAACTTAGTATGTAGCACTTGTCAACCACAGAAATTACTAGGAAATCGCTGGATTTAGATAGGAGGCACTAGTCTTGTGTGCCTGGAGACTCCAATTGCCTCTCTCAACACTTCCGTCACGCAGCAGGCTTAGGCCTTTTCGAAGCGAAGGGTACCTGCAGGCAGGATGTGGAGGTACAGGCCAAAAGCTCAACTCTCAGAAGGGTGTATGCATGAGAGGCAGATGTCTGCTACCCAGTCGTTTAGGCAAGTTGGAACCTAGATACACTCTGATTTTAGAAGGCCTTTGTAAATCGCTGTATTCAACTCACATACACGTGAGTTCAGACCCAATGCTTACACATGCTATTCCCCCAACCTCTCCCAGCACCTAACATAAGGATGTTAGCAGCTACGTCTACAGTCAGACAGGATGCGGGAGGGTTCTGCCCTGACCTCAGCTCTCACAGGGAAGCATGCCTAGAAGCCAGCTCACACCTAGCTGCGTTCTTATGACAGTGAGAAGGTAGCAGTATTCTGAGTCAGGACTTTCCAAGATTACCACTCTACTGCACCTGGAGATACCGCCCAGGTCTGCATTGTTGTGTTGCGTCTCACAAGCCTTTGGCAAACGTCTCTGGTGAAGACGTGCGAAACTCACTCTGCAGGCAGTGTGGAACTGTGAGGGACTGGGGGTGAGCTCAACTCTCCGAAGTAAGATGCTTTTGGACAAGGCGTTCAGCTACCTTCTCACATATGGAACTTTGTAAGTAGCACCAGTCTACCACAGGAATTATTGGGAAATCGCTGGATTTAGATTGGAGGCACTAGTCTTGTGTACCTGGAGACTCCAATTACCTATCCCACCACTTCCGTCACGCAGCAGGCTTAGCCCTTTTCGAAGCGAGGTGTATCTGCAGGCGGAATGTGGAGGTACAGGCCGTAAGCTCAACTGTCAGAAGTAAGCATGGGAGGCAGTTGTCTGCAAGCCACTAGTACATGGGAGTGGGAAACTAGCTACACTCTGATTGAAGAAGGCCGTTGGAAAACGCTGTATTAAACTCACATACACGTGAGTTCAGGCCCAATGCTTACATATGCTATTCCCCCAACCTCTCTCAGCCCCTAACATAAGGATGTTAGCAGCTACGTCTACAGTCAGGAAGGATGCGGGAGGGTTCTGCCCTGACCTCAGCTCTCACAGGGAAGCATGCCTAGAAGCCAGCTCACACCTAGCTGCGTTCTTATGGCAGTGAGAAGGTAGCAGTATTCTGAGTCAGGACTTTCCAAGATTACCAATCTACTGCACCTGGAGATACCGTCCAGGTCTGCATTATTAAGTTGCGTCTCACAAGCCTTTGGCAAACGTCTCTGGTGAAGACGTGCGAAACTCACTCTGCAGGCAGTGTGGAACTGTGAGGGACTGAGGGTGAGCTCAACTCTCAGAAGTAAGATGCTTTTGGACAAGGCGTTAGCTACATTCACACATATATGGAATTTAGTATGTAGCACAAGTCTACCACAGGAATTACTAGGAAATCGCTGGATTTAGATAGGAGGCACTAGTCTTGTGAGCCGGGAGACTCCAATTACATCTCCCAACATTTCCGTCACACAGCAGGCTTAGGCCTTTTCGAAGCGGAGGGTACCTGCAGCAGGATGTGGAGGTACAGGCCATAAGCTCAACTCTCAGAAGTGTGCATGCATGGGAGACAGATGTCTGCTACCCACTCGGGCATGGGAGTTGGAACCTAGCTACACTCTGATTGAAGAAGGCCGTTGGAAAACACTGTATTCAACTCAGATACACGTGAGTTCAGGCTCAATGGTTACACATGCTATTCCCCCAACCTCTCCCAGCACCTAACATAAGGATGTTAGCAGCTACCTCTATAGTCAGGCAGGATGAGGGAGGGTTCTGCCCTCACCTCAGCTCTCACAGGGAAGCATGCCTAGAAAGCAGCTCTCACTTAGCTGCGTTCTTATGGCAGTGAGAAGTTAGCAGTATTCTCAGTCAGTAGGTTCCAAGATTACCACTCTGCTGCACCTGGAGATTCGGTCTAAGTCTGCAATTTTAACTTGCGTCTCACAAGGCTTTGGCAAACGTCTCTGGTGAAAACGTGCGAAACTCACTCTGCAGGCAGTGTGGAACTGTGAGAGACTGAGGGTGAACTCAACTCTCAGAAGTAAGATGCTTTTGGACAAGGCGTTCAGCTACCTTCTCACATATGGTACTTAGTATGTAGCACCAGTCAACCACAGAAATTACTAGGAAATGCTGGATTTAGTTTGGAGGCACTACTCTTGTGTTCCTGGAGACTCCAATTACCTCTCCCAACACTTCCGTCACGCAGCAGGCTTAGGCCTTTTCGAAGCGAAGGGTACCTGCAGGCAGGATGTGGAGGTACAGGCCAAAACTCAACTCTCAGAAGTGTGTATGCATGAGAGGCAGATGTCTGCTACCCACCCGTTTAGGCAAGTTGGAACCTAGCTACACTCTGATTTTAGAGGGCCTTTGTAAATCACTGTATTCAACTCAGATACACGTGAGTTCAGGCCCAATGCTGACACATGCTATCCGCAACCTCTCTCAGCACCTAACATAAGGATGTTAGCAGGTATGTCTACACTCAGGCAGGATGCGGGAGGGTTCTGCCCTGACCTCAGCTCTCACAGGGAAGCATGCCTAGAAGCCAGCTGTCACCTAGCTACTTTCTCAGGGCAGTGATAAGGTAGCAGTATTCTGAGTCAGGAGGTTCCAAGATTACCACTCTACTGCACCTGGAGATACCGTCCAGGTCTGCATTGTTAAGTTGCGTCTCACATGCCTTTGGCAAACGTCTCTGGTGAAGACGTGCGAAACTCACTCTGCAGGCAGTGTGGAACTGTGAGGGACTGAGGGTGAGCTCAACTCTCCGAAGTAAGATGCTTTTGGACAAGGCGTTCAACTACCTTCTCACATATGGAACTTTGTATGTAGCACCAGTCTACCACAGGAATTATTGGGAAATCGCTGGATTTAGATTGGAGGCACTAGTCTTGTGTAGCCTGGAGACTCCAATTACCTCTCCCAACACTTCCGTCACGCAGCAGGCTTAGGCCTTTTCGAAGCGAAGGTACCTGCAGGCAGGATGTGGAGGTACAGGCCATAAGCTCAACTCTCAGAAGTGTGTATGCATGGGAGGCAGATGTCTGCTACCCACTCGGACATGGGAGTTGGAACCTAGCTACACTCTGATTGAAGAAGGCCATTGGAAAACGCTGTATTCAACTCAGATACACGTGAGTTCAGGCCCAATGCTTACACATGCTATTCCCCAACCTCTCCCAGCACCTAACATAAGGATGTTAGCAGCTACGTCTACAGTCAGGCAGGATGCGGGAGGGTTCTGCCCTGACCTCAGCTCTCACAGGGAAGCATGCCTAGAAGCCAGCTCTCACCTAGCTGCATTCTTATGGCAGTGAGAATGTAGCAGTATTCTGAGTCAGGAGGTTCCAAGATTACCACTCTACTGCACCTGGAGATACCGTCCAGGTCTGCATTGTTAAGTTGCGTCTCACAAGCCTTTGGCAAACGTCTCTAGTGAAGACGTGCGAAACTCACTCTGCAGGCAGTGTGGAACTGTGAGGGACTGAGGGTGAGCTCAAGTCTCCGGAGTAAGATGCTTTTGGACAAGGCGTTAGCTACATTCACACATGTATGGAACTTAGTATGTAGCACCAGTCTACCACAGGAATTACTAGGAAATCGCTGGATTTAGATAGGTCGCACTAGTCTTGTGAGCCGGGAGACTCCAATTACATCTCCCAACACTTCCGTCACGCAGCAGGCTTAGGCCTTTTCGAAGCGGAAGTGTACCTGCAGGCAGGATGTGGAGGTACAGGCCATAAGCTCAACTCTCAGAAGGGTATGCATGGGAGGACAGATGTCTGCTACCCACTCGGTCATGGGAGTTGGAACCTAGCTACACTCTGATTGAAGAAGGCCGTTGGAAAACGCTGTATTCAACTCAGATACACGTGAGTTCAGGCTCAATGGTTACACATGCTATTCCCCAACCTCTCCCAGCACCTAACATAAGGATGTTAGCAGCTACGTCTACAGTCAGGCAGGATGCGGGAGGGTTCTGCCCTGACCTCAGCTCTCACAGGGAAGCAGGCCTAGAAGCAGCTCTCACTAGCTGCGTTCTTATGGCAGTGAGAAGGTAGCAGTATTCTGAGTCAGTAGGTTCCAAGATTACCACTCTACTGCACCTGGAGATACCGTCTAAGTCTGCATTGTTAACTTGCGTCTCACAAGCTTTGGCAACGTCTCTGGTGAAGACGTGCGAACTCACTCTGCAGGCAGTGTGGAACAGTGAGGGACTGAGGGTGAGCTCAACTCTCAGAAGTAAGATGCTTTTGGACAAGGCGTTCAGCTACCTTCTCACATATGGAACGTAGTATGTAGCACCAGTCTACCACAGAAATTACTAGGAAATCGCTGGAATTAGATTGGAGGCACTAGTCTTGTGTGCCTGGAGACTCCAATTACCTCTCCCAACACTTCCGTCACGCAGCAGGCTTAGGCCTTTTCGAAGCGAAGTGTACCTCCAGGCAGGATGTGGAGGTACAGGCCGTAATCTCAACTCTCAGAAGTAAGCATGGGAGGCAGATGTCTGCAACCCACTAGTACATGGGAGTTGGAACCTAGTTACACTCTGATTGAAGAAGGCCGTTGTAAAACGCTGTATTCAACTCAGATACACGTGAGTTCAGCCCCAATGCTGACACATGCTATTCCCCCAACCTCTCCCAGCACCTAACATAAGGATGTTAGCATCTATGTCTACACTCATGCAGGATGCGGGAGGGTTCTGCCCTGACCTCAGCTCTCACAGGGACGCATGCCTAGAAGCCAGCTCTCACCTAGCAGCGTTCTTATGGCAGTGATAAGGTAGCAGTATTCAATGTCAGGAGGTTCCAAGATTACCACTGTACTGCACCTGGAGATACCATCCTTGTCTGCATTGTTAAGTTGCGTCTCTCAAGCCTTTGGCAAACATCTCTGGTGAAGTCGTGCGAAACTCACTCTGGAGGCAGTGTGGAACTGTGAGGGACTGAGGGTAAGCTCAACTCTCAGAAGTAAGATGCTTTTGGACAAGGCGTTCAGCCACCTTCTCACATATGGAACTTAGTATGTAGCACCAGTCTACCACAGGAATTACTAGGAAATCGCTGGATTGAGCTTGGAGGCACTAGTCTTGTGTGCCTGGAGACTCTAATTACCTCTCCTAAAACTTCCGTCACTCAGCAGTCCTAGGCCTTTTAGAAGCGAAGATACCTGCAGGCACGATGTGGAGGTACAGGCCATATGCTCAACTCTCAGAAGCGTGTATGCATGGGATGCAGATTTCTGCTACCCACTCGGACATGGGAGTTGCAACCTAGCTACACTCTGATTGAAGAAGGCCATTGGAAAACGCTGTATTCAACTCAGATACACGTGAGTTCAGGCCCAATGCTTACACATGCTATTCTCCAAACCTCTCCCAGCACCTAACATATGGATGTTATCAGCTACGTCTACAGTCAGGCAGGATGCGGGAGTGTTCTGCACTGAACTCAGCTCTCACAGAGAAGCATGCCTAGAAGCCAGCTCTCAACTAGCTGCGTTCTTATGGCAGTGTGAAAGTAGCAGTATTGTGAGTAGGAGGTTCCAAGCTTACCACTCTACTGCACCTGGAGATACCGTCCGGTTGGCATTGTTAAGTTGCGTCTCACAAGCGTTTGGCTAACGACTCTGGTGAAGACGTGCGAAACTCACTCTGCAGGCAGTGTGGAACTGTGAGGGACTGAGGGTGAGCTCAACTCTCAGAAGTAAGATGCTTTTGGACAAGGCGTTCAGCTACCTTCTCACATATGGAACTTAGTATGTATACCAGTCTACCACAGGAATTACTAGGAACTCTCTGGATTGAGCTTGGAGTCACTAGTCTTGTGTGCCTGGAGACTTCAATTACCTCTGCCAACACTTCCGTCACGCAGCAGGTCTAGGCCTTTTAGAAGCGAAGGGTATCTGCAAGCGGGATGTGGAGGTACAGGCCGTAAGCTCAACTCTCAGAAGTAAGCATGGGAGGCAGATGTCTGCAACCCACTAGTATATGGGAGTTGGAACCTGGCTACACTCTGATTGAAGAAGGCCGTTGGAAAACCCTGTATTCAACTCAGATACACGTGAGTTCAGGCCCAATGCTGACACATGCTTTTCCCCCAACCTCTCCCAGCACCTAACATAAGGATGTTAGCAGCTATGTCTACACTCAGACCGGATGCGGGAGGGTTCTGCCCTGACCTCAGCTCTCACAGGGAAGCATGCCTCGAAGCCATCTCTCACCTAGCTGCGTTCTTATGGCAGTGAGAAAGTAGCAGTATTGTGAGTCAGGAGGTTCCAAGATTACCACTCTACTGCACCTGGAGATACCGTCCAGGTCTGCATTGTTAAGTTGCGTCTCACAAGCCTTTGGCAAACATCTCTGGTGAAGACGTGCGAAACTCACTCTCCAGGCGGTGTGGAACTGTGAGGGACTGAGGGTGAGCTCAACTCTCAGAAGTAAGATGCTTTTGGACAAGGCGTTCAGCTACCTTCTCACATATGGAACTTAGTATGTAGCACCAGTCTACCACAGGAATTACTAGGAAATCACTGGATTGAGCTTGGAGGCACTAGTCTTGTGTGCCTGGAGACTCCAATTACCTCTCCTAACACTTCCGTCACTCAGCAGTCCTAGGCCTTTTAGAATCGAAGGGTACCTGCAGGCACGATGTGGAGGTACAGGCCATAAGCTGAACTCTCAGAAGCGTGTATGCATGGGATGCAGATGTCTGCTACCCACTCGGACATGGGAGTTGGAACCTAGCTACACTCTGATTGAAGAAGGCCATTGGAAAACGCTCTATTCAACTCAGATACACGTGAGTTCAGGCCCAATGCTTACACTTGCTATTCCCCAAACCTCTCCCAGCACCTAACATAAGGATGTTAGCAGCTACGTCTACAGTCAGGCAGGATGCGGGAGGGTTCTGCACTGAACTCAGCTCTCACAGAGAAGCATGCCTAGAAGCCAGCTCTCAACTAGCTGCGTTCTTATGGCAGTGAGAAGTTAGCAGTATTCTCAGTCAGTAGGTTCCAAGATTACCACTCTACTGCACCTGGAGATAACTTCCATGTCTGCATTGTTAACTTGCGCTCAGACGCCTCTGTCAAACGTCTCTGGTGAAGACATGCGAAACTCAATCTGCAGGCAATGTGGAACTGTGAGGGACTGAGGGTGAGCTCAACTCTCAGAAGTAAGATGCTTTTGGACAAGGCGTTCAACTACCTTCTCACATATGCAACTTAGTATGTAGCACCCGTCTACCACAGGAATTACTAGGAAATCGCTGGATTGAGCTTGGAGGCACTAGTGTTGTGTGCCGGGAGATTCCAATTACCTCTCCCAACACTTCCGTCAAGCAGCGAGCCTAGGCCTTTTAGAAGCGAAGTGTACCAGCAGGCTGGATGTGGAGGTACAGGCCATAAGCTCAACTCTCAGAAGTGTGTATTCATTGGAGGCAGATGTCTGCTACCCACTCGTACATGCGAGTTGGAACCTAGCTACACTCTGATTGAAGAAGGTCTTTGGAAATCGCTGTATTCAACTCAGATACAAGTAAGGTCAGGAACAACGATTCCACATGAGAATTGGATCCAGAACATATAGACATCTAACTCTGGGAAACGAACTAGGGGTGGTTGAAGGGTAGGAGGGCGGGTGGTGGGGAGAATTGTTATCGACACTGAGGGCGGCACTTGACGTGATGAGCACTGGGTGTTATTATGTATGTTGGTAAATTGAACACAAATAAAAACTTAATTTATTAAAAAAAGATTCATGGAAACTAATGAGAATGAAGATACAACCGTTCAAAATCTTTGGAATGCAGCACAAGCAGTCCTAAGGGGGAAATACATCACAATAGAAGCCTCCATTCAAAAACTGAAAAGAACTCGAATACAAAGGTAACCTTACACATAAACTAGCTAGGGAAAAAAACAGCAGATAGATCCTACACCCAGCAGAGGAAGAGAGTTATTTAAGATTCGAGCAGGGATCCCTGGGTGGCGCAGCGGTTTGGCGCCTGCCTTTGGCCCAGGGCGTGATCCTGGAGACCCAGGATCGAATCCCACAACGGGCTCCCGGTGCATGGAGCCTGCTTCTCCCTCTGCCTGTGTCTCTGCCTCTCTCTCTCTCTCTCTCTCTCTCTGTAACTATCATAAATAAATAAAAATTAAAAAAAAAAAAAAAAAAGATTCGAGCAGAACTCAACGAAATCGAGACCAGAAGAACTGTAGAACAGATCAACAAAACCAGGAGTTGGTTCTTTGAACGAATTAATAAGATACATAAACCATTAGCCAGCCTTATTAAACAGACGAGAGAGAAGATTCAAATTAATAATATCATGAATAAGAAAGGAGAGATCACTACCAACACCAAGGAAATACAAATGATTTTAAAAACATATTATGAACAGCCATATGCCAACAAATTAGGCAATCTAGAAGAAAGGAATGGACGCATTCCTGGAAAGCCAGAAACTACCAAAACTGGAAGAGGAAGAAATAGAAAACCTGAACAGGCCAATAAGCAGAGAGGAAATTCAAGCAGTCATCCAAAACCTCCCAAGACACAAAAGACCAGGGCCAGATGGCTTCCCAGGGGAATTCTATCAAACGTTTAAAGAAGAAACCATACCTATCCTACTAAAGCTGTTTGGAAAGATAGAAAGAGATGGAGTACTTCCAAATTCGTTCCATGAGGCCAGCATCACCTTAATTCCAAAACCAGACAAAGACCCCACCAAAAAGGAGAATACAGACCAATATCCCTGATGAGCATGGATGCAAAAATTCTCAACAAGATACTAGCCAATAGGATCCAACAGTACATTAAGAAAATTATTCACATGAACGAGTAGGATTTATCCCAGGGACACAAGGCTGGTTCAACACTAGTCAAACAATCAATGTGATTCATCATATCACCAAGAGAAAAACCAAGAAGCATATGATCCTCTCATTAGATGCAAAGAATACATTTGACAAAATAGAGCATTCATCGCTGATCGAAACCCTTCAGAGCATAGGGATAGCGGGAACATTCCTCGACATCTTAAAAGCCATCTACGAAAAGCCCACAACAAATATCATTCTCAATGGGGAAGCACTGGGAGCCTTTCCCCTAAGATAAGGAACAAGACAGGGATGCCCACTCTCACCACTCCTATTCAAAATAGTACTGGAAGTCCTAGCCTCAGCAATCAGACAAAAAAAAGACATTAAAGGCATTCA
>NW_026019492.1:0-26121 GCF_003254725.2 Canis lupus dingo | reverse complement strand
AGGAGAAAACGCAAAGCATCCGCGGTTGAACTTGGCCACAGCAAGTTTATGCAAGGTACATCCATGAAGGCAAAAGAAACAAAAGCAAAAATGAACTATTGTGACTTCATCAAGATAAGAAACTTTTGCACAGCAAAGGATACAGTCACCAAAACTAAAAACAACCTTCAGCATGGGAGAAGATATATGCAAAAGACGTATCAGATAAAGGGCTAGTTTCCAAGATCAATAAAGAACTTCTTAAAATCAACACCAAAGAGACAAACAATCCAATCATGAAATGGGCAAAAGACATGAAGAGAAATCTCACAGAGGAAGACATTGACATGGCCAAAATGCACATGAAAAAATGCTCTGCATCACTTGCCATTAGGGAAATACAAATCAAAACCACAATGAGATAGCACCTCACACCAGTGAGAATGGAGAAAATTAACAAGGCAGGAAACCGCAAATGTTGGAGAGGATGCGGAGAAAAGGGAACCCTCTTACACTGTTGGTGGGAATGTGAACTGGTGCAACCACTCTGGAAAACTGTGTGGAGGTTCCTCAAAGAGTTAAAAATAGACCTGCCCTACGACCCAAAAATTGCAGTGTTGGGGATTTATCCCAAATATTCAGATGCAATGAAACGCGGGGACACCTGCACCCCGATGTTTATAGCAGAATGTCCACAATAGCCAAACTGCGGATGGAGCCATGGTGTCCATCGAAAGATGAATGGATAAAGAAGATGTGGTTTATGTATACAATGGAATATTACTCAGCCATTAGAAACGACAAATACCCACCATTTGCTTCAAAGTGGATGGAACTGGAGGGTAGTATGCTGAGTGCAGTAAGTCAATCGGAGAAGGACAAACTGTATGTTCTCATTAATTTGGGGAATATAAATAATAGTGAAAGGGAATATAAGGGAATGGAGAAGAAACGTGTGGGAAATATCAGAAAGGGAGACAGATCATAAAGACTCCTACCTCTGGGAAATGAACTAGGGGTGCTGGAAAGGGAGGAGGGCGGGGGGTGGGGGTGAATGGGTGACGGACACTGAGGGGGACACTTGACGGGATGAGCACTGGGTGTTATTCTGTATGTTGGTCAATTGAACACCAATAAAAAATAAATTTGGGATCCCTGGGTGGCGCAGCGGTTTGGTGCCTGCCTTTGGCCCAGGGCACGATCCTGGAGACCCGGGATCGAGTCCCACATCGGGCTCTCAGTGCATGGAGCCCGCTTCTCCCTCTCCCTCTGTCTGTGCCTCTGCCTCTCTCTCTCTCTCTCTCTCTCTCTCACTGTGTGCCTATCATAAGTAAATAAAAATAAATAAAAATAAAAAAATTTATTTAAAAAAAAGACCAAACAACTAAATATTTATGCTGCCAACATGGGAGTACCTAAATATACAAACCAATTAACAACAAACGTACAGGAACACACTGATAATAATACAATGATAGGGGATTTTAACACCCACTTATGTCATGGACCGATTGTCTATGCAGAAAATCAACAGGGGAACAACAGCCTTGACACACTGGACCACAGGGACTCAACAGATATAGTCTGAACATTTCTTCCTAAAGCAGAATACACATTCCTTTCAAGTGCACATGGGACATTCTCCAGAACAGATCATATCATGGCCCACAAATCAGCCCTCAACAGGTACAACAGGTACAAGAAGGTTGGTATCACACCATATACATTTTTGGACAATGAGGCTATGAAACTCAAAGTCGACAGTAAGAACAAATTTGGACAGACCAAAAATACGTGGAGATTATGAACATCCTACTAGAGAATGAATGGAGCAACCAGGAATTTAAAGAGGAAATTTAAAACAAATGAAATTGAAAACATGTTTCTCCAAACCTCTGGGATGTAGCAAAGGCAGTCCTAAGAGGGAAGTACATAGCAATACAGGCCTACCTCAAGAAACAAGAAGTCTCCAATACACAACCTAACCCTACACCTGAAGGAGCTGGTAAAGGAATAGCAAACAAAGCCTACAGAAGAAGGGAAAAAATAAAGATGAGAGCAGAAATAAACAATACAGAAACAACAAAACAGTAGAATGGAATAGCGAAACTAAGAGCTGGTTCTTCAAAATAATTAATAAAATGGATCAAGCCCTAGCCAGCCTTATCAACGAGAAAAGAGAAATGACATAAATAAATAAAATCACAAATGAGAGAAGAGAGATCTCAATCAACACCAGAAAAATAAGACAATTATAAGGGAATACTATGCAAGATTATACGCTAACAAACTGGGAGAACTGGAAGAAATGGACAAATCCCTAGAAATGTGTAAACGAGCAAAACTGAAATAGGAAGAAATAGAAAATATGAACAGAACCATAACTAGGAAAGAAATTGAATCAGCAAGGCTACTGGGTGCCTCAGTGGTTGAGCATGTGCTTTGGCTCAGGTCATGATCCCGGGGTCCTGGGGGAGCACGTCCCACATCAGGCTCCCTGCATGGAGCCTCATTTATCCCTGCCTATACCTCTGCCTCTCTGTGTCTCTCATGAATACATAAAGGTGAAGCCACTGTGGAAAACAGTCTGGAGGGTCCTCGAGAAGTTAAAAATAGGGGATCCCTGGGTGGCACAGCCGTTTGGCACCTCCCTTTGGCCCAGGGCGTGATCCTGGAGACCCGGGATCGAATCCAACATCGGACACCCAATACATGTAGCCTGCATCTCCCTCTGCCTGTATCTCTGCCTCTCTCTCTGTGACTATCACAAAAAAACTTAAAAAAAAGAAGTTAAAAATAGAGCTACCCTACGATACCAAAATTGCACAGCTAGGTATTTACCCTGAGGATACAAAAGTAGTTTAGTAGATTTGAAGAGGAACACACAGCCTAGTGTTGGTAGCAGCATTATCAACAACAGCGAAACTGTGTATACATCCCAGATGTCCATCGACAGATGAATGGGCAGAGACGATGTGGTAAATATACACACTGCGACATCACTCGGTCATCAGAAGGGATGAAAGGAAGCCATTTACAATGACGTGGGAGAAGTGGAAGGGACCTATGCTAAATGAACTCAGTCAGTCAGAGAAAGACAGATACCAAATACCATACAATTGCATTCACATGTGAATTTTAAGAAACCAAACAAACTGGCAAAGGGGCCAAGGGAGGGATGAGAGATGCAAACCAAGAAACACATTTTAACCACAGTGAATAAACTAATAAATACCAGAGGAAGGAGGGGAGATGGGGAATCAGGGGATGGGGATAGTGGAGGTCACCTCTGACCAGAACCAGGCGTTGGATTCAAGGGTTGAATCACTATGTGTAAACCTGAAACTACATCATACTGTGTTTATAAAGAGGAATTCAAATAAATCTTTAAAATAATAATTGGGAGTATAGAGGAAACATGTGCACACAAGAGATAAAGTCAGAAAGGCAACTGAAAATCCAAACAAAGAGTCTTTAGAGCCACAAATCCCCTCCTTAGCTCAGCTCAGGAGAATCCTGCCATGCCTATTCTCACCCCAGCAGAAGCATGGATTTTGATTCTCTGGGGAGACCACTGACTTGGTGGAGTCAGGCTATCTTTGAACCCAAAACCTAAATAGAGTGCATAAAACTAAACTGCCCAAGATGCTAGGAGTCCCAGTGCAGGCACATGCCAAGACACAAACTCTAACCATACACAGACATAAGCCTAACCCTCCACTTAAGTCTAATGTTAACATAACCCTTCAACAAGAACTATCACTAATCAAAAACCAAACCCAAACCCCAAGACCGAAACACATTCACTGAACCTCCCTGCCAACCCTCACCCTAACTCCTAAACCTATTCTAAACCCTTAACCCTGACCCTTATCTTAAATCTAACCCTAACCCTAACCTCTAACCCTAACCTTATCTTAATGTACTCAAATCCTATTCCTAACCTTAACCTGTACCCTAACCCTAACCCTCTAATACTAATCCTATCTCATATCCCAAAGTGTACCCTAAACCTATCCTAAAAGAAATCCCTAACCCACTGCCTAACCCTCTCTTACCCTTTTCCAAAACCGTGCCCTGACCCTGACCTAACCCTAACCATAACCCCTAATCAAACACTAACCCTAACCCTAGCCCTAACCCCTATCCTAAAACTAACCCTCGCCCTAACCCTAAACCTAGCCCTAACTTTAACTCTAAACCCTAAACCTAACCCCTAACCCTAACTCACACCCTAACCCCTAACCCCAACTGCAAACCTAGCCTAAACCTAACTCTAACCATAACCCAAACCCCAACTCGTAACCTCCTGCCCTAATCCCTAAAGTCTAAACCCTAACCCTAACTCTAACTCCTGTCCCTAATCCAAACCCCGATCCTAACTCCTAACAACTGAACCTTACCCTTATCCCTCACCCTAACCTTTAATCCATAACCATAAGCATAATCACTAACCCCTAACATCTAACCTAAGACTAACCACCAACTGCCTCCCCTCCCCTGTCTTACCATTCATTCTACCCATTCACTTACCCAGGGTTCTGAGGAGTCCCTTCTGACATGGACATGGCCCCCAACGGCGCCTCCAGAGTCCTCCAGGGGGTCCTGAGGAAGCCGGGCTCCTGTGAGTGGGGACGTGGCCCCACGTGTTCCTGAGTCATAGTCAGCGGGTCCTGAGGACCCGGGTCTCCTGTCAACCTGGATTATGCCTCACATACTCTGGAAGCCTCACAGCAGGTTCTCAGGATGCTGGAGGCTCTTGTCAGCCTGGACACGGACCCACGTCCCCCAGAAAACTCACAGTGGGTCCTGAGGAGGCTGTGGGTTCCTGTCAGCCTAGACGCAGCCTCATGTGTCCCGAAGCCAAAGTGCAGGTCCTGAGGAGGACATGGCCCCACATTTTCCTCAGCCTCACCATAAGACTTGAGGAGCTTGGGAGCTCCTGTCAGCACGGACGTGGCCCCAAATCATCCCGATCCTTCACAGTGTGTCCTGAGGAGGCTGGAGACTCCTGTCAGTGTGGATTCAGCATCCACATCTTCCTTAGGCCTCACCACAGGCTCTGACAAGGCTGGGGTCTTCTTTCTGCATGGACGCATCCCCATATTTCCTGAAGACTACACCGGGTGTCCTGAGGACATCAGCGTCTGTTGTGTGGACGTGGCCCCACGTCCTCCCAAAGCGACACCGCAGGTTCTGAATGGCTGGGGCTCCTGTCACTTTAGATGCTGCCCCCAGCTTCCAGAAGCCTCAACTTATGTCCTGAGGAGCCAGTTAGCTCCTGCCAGAGTGGACACAGCGCCACATCTTTCAGAAGCCTCCAGGCATGTCCTCAGGTGGCCCAGGGGCTCCTGTCAGCGTGGATGCAGGCCCACATCTTACTGAAGCCTCCCTGCGGGTCCTGAGGCAGCCCAGGGGCTCCTGTCAGGGTGGGTGCGGGCCCACAATTTCCTGAAGCCTCCCCGCAGGGCCGGAAGCGGCCCAGGGTCTCTTGTCAGGGTGGATGTTGTCTCACATCTTCCTGAAGCCTCACCGTGTGTCCTGAAGAGACTGAGGCTCCTGTCATCATGAACGCTGCCCAATATCCCCCTGAAGACTCTGCGTAGTTTCTGAGGAGGCTGTGGCTCATCCACGTGGATGTGTCCCCACGTCTTCCTCAGGCCTCCCCAGCACAGGCTGGCTCCTGTTAGTGCAGGCAAAGGAGGCCTACTGTGCATGCGTGCCCCCTGGGCGGTGCCTGGGCTCGGGCACCCACTGCGGGATGCTCAGTCGCTACAGGAGGCTGTGCAGGAGGCAGCGTGCCCGTCTCTGGGCCAACCTCTGCCTCCTTCCAGGCTCTAGCTGTGGCCTGTTATCTTCAGAAACATCTGCCTGAAAAAGAGCCCAACACCCGGCTTCCCCAAAAATACTTAAGGAGAAAGAATTGGAGCCCAAAGGACGCGAAATGAAATGTGGACCAGACTTTTACCACGTCCTGTAAAACTCACTCAACCCTCTTCCACTGTGGGCGGGACCGTGGGCTGCTGCAGGCACCCTGGAAACAGTGTGGAGGCTCCTCAGGAAGTTGCAAATAGAGCCGCCCTGCGACCAGCAGGTGTACGGCCTGGAGCTCACTCCGAAGATACAGATGCAGTGAGACGTGGGACAACTGCACCCCAATGTCCACAGCAGCGGGGTCCACGTTGCCACACTGTGGGAGGAGCCTCGGTGCCCTGTGGCAGATGAGGGATAAAGAGGATGGGAGATAGATGATGGTCATAGAAAGAGGAATGGTACTCAGCTATCAAAGAGAAGGAAATCTTGCCATTTGCAATGTCATGCATAGAACTAGAGGGATCATCCTAAGTGAAATAGGTCATTCGGAAAACAGAATGACCCTGTGGTGTCATTCATAGGTGGAATTAAAGAAGCAAAGCAGAACATCTGTGAAGGGAAGGAAAAACAAATAAGATGAACACAGATGCAGGAAATACAGACTCTTAATTATAGGAAACAAACTGAGTGTTGCTGCAGGGGAGGGGACGGGGGAGGGGATAACAGGGGACCAGCATGAAGGAGGGCACGTGATGTCACGACCACTGCGGTTATCTCCAACTGGTGAATCCCTGAATTCTTCCTCTGAAAGTATAATACACTATATGTTAATTAATTTGGTTTAGATTAAATTAATTTTAAAAAATCAGTTGTATCAGAGCACGTTTCCTTCTGGACACTCTGTTCTGCTCCTTCAGCTTATGCTGGGACCAACCCTCGTGGGTCTGGTTTGCTTAAGTAGGCGTCAGGCCTCATCCATGGACCAGCCCAAGGTTAGAACTCACGACCCCGTGATCAGGACCGGAGGTGAGGTCAGGAGCCGAATGCTTAACTTACAGAGCCAGGTGGGATCCCGAGGACAACACTGCTTTATCCTGTGTCTCTGTGACATCGTTTGAAATAGGAAAGTGCTGCGTCCCGCTCTGTCCTGCTTCTCCAATACTGATTTGCTGTCCGGGGTCATTTGTGGGGGCGGATGGATGTCACAGGGTTTTTTTTTTTCCTATTTATAGGATCTGCCACCATGATTTGACAGGAATGACATTGAAATTGAGGGTGGCTTCAGGAACTGCGGACATTTTCACAAGATGAGGCTCCCAACCCACGAGCCCAGGACGGCCTCCCAGAGCCTGGAATGGCTCAGTGCACAAGTCTTGTGCTCCTTTGGTTCAGTCTCATTATTTATTCTCTGTGATGCTCCTGAGAAGGGAGTCATGTCCGTCATTTCCTTCCTGAGTGCTCATTGTCAGGACACAGCAAGCCCAACAGTAGAATAAATACTGAGCCCAGGCCAAGGGCAGGAAGGCCCTATTAGAACAGCTCTCAATGCCCTTGAAGGCCCCATATCAAAATGTAAACAGAACTTTAGTAATTGATCCACCCTTCGGGAGTTCCCCGAGACCAGCTCTTAAAACTAAGCTAAAACCCACCTGGGGGTCCAAGTCCCTGCTCCACTGTGTCGGGTATACTTGGACACAAGCTCGAGCTTGTAAATAAACCCTCGTGTGTTTGCATCAGTGTCGGCTTCTGATGGTTTCTCGGATTCGCAATCTTGGGCTCAACAGTCTGAGATAAAAAACAAAAACAAAAACAAAAGAAGCTCGGACACAAGTCGAGTGAATGCAGGGTTCTGAGAAAAGAGGCGGAGACCCGGGGGCTTGGGGGCTCTTCTGTGGAGGCCCCAGCAGACTGGGGGGCGGGATGCTCAGCCCCAGAGCCAGAGGACCCAGCGTCCCCACCCGCATCCCACCCATCAGGGCCGGGTCTCAGGGAGCAGCACAGCACTGCCCGCTGGAGCCCAGAGACGCTGATGCCCACCACGCCTCTGCCCCCGCAGGTGCAACTCCCAGGGAGATGTGCACCTGACAATCAACACCACGGCCCATCCGCACACCCACACAGACCATTCGCTGCCACTAAGTTGTCGGACCACAGAGGCTGCAGAGCTTCAGCTCTGCCTGGAAAGTAGGGTCTAGATTCCTTTGTACTTTGTGCTCTATTTTCAATCATTTTCTTTGACTTTTTTTATTAATTGCCTTATTTTAATTTTTATGTATGTACCTTAGATATTTCTAATTTTTACTTTCATGGTACTTCATTGTGTTTTTTTTTAATTTTTTTCAATTTATTTATGATAGTCACAAACAGAGAGAAAAAGAGAGAGAGAGAGAGAGAGGCAGAGACACAGGCAGAGGGAGAAGCAGGCTCCATGCACTGGGAGCCCGACGTGGGATTCGATCCAGAGTCTACAGGATCATGCCCTGGGCCAAAGGCAGGCGATAAACCGCTGCGCGACCCACGGACCACCTTAATTGTTTCTATTTTGGGATTTAGAATCTTTTAACAAGCAGGCCAAAATAATCTATTGGTTTTTTTGTGGGGGGGAGGGAAGTTGTTATTGTTTTTCTTGTTTTTTCTTTTTCTTCCTTCTTTCTTTTCTGGAAGAAATAATGAGATGGAGAAATTCACCTCCATAAAATAACATGAGGTTCTACTCACAGCCAGGAAGTTCATCAATACACATATATGATGTCTAACTACAGTTTAAAACAATGATTATAAAGATAGCATCTGGGCTAGAAAAAGAGCACAGAAGAAAACTAGAGAATCCCTTACTGTAGAAGTAAAACAACTAAAATCTAGTCAGGCCAATGTTACAAATGCTATAACTGAGATGCAGTTCCAAGTGGAAGCCTTAAAAACAAGAAAGGTTCTGGACCACAGACACAGAAGTAGGGAAGTCAGTCACTTATTAAAACAGTAACATTCATACCATAGGAGACTCAGAAGATGAAGAGAGAGAAAAGGTGGGCCTTGCTCAGACATTAGAAACGACAAATAACCACCATTTGCTTCAACGTGGATGTAACTGGAAGGTATTATGCTGAGTGAAGTAAGTCAATCAGAGAAGGACAAACATTGTATGTTCTCATTCATTTGGGGAATATAGATAATAGTGAAAGGGAATATAAGGGAATGGAGAAGAAATGTGTGGGAAATATCAGAAAGGGAGACAGAACGTAAAGACTCCTAACTCTGGGAAACAAACTAAGGGTGATGGAAGGGGAGGAGGGCGGGCGGTGGGGGTGAATGTGTGATGGGCACTGAGGGGGGCACTTGACGGGATGAGCACTGGGTGTTTTTCTGTAGGTTGGCAAATTGAACACCAATTCAAGAATAAAATTATTATAAAAAACAAGAAAGAAAGAAAGAAAGAAAGAAAGAAAGAAAGAAAGAAAGAAAGAAAGAAAGAAAGAAAGAGTGGCACCTGTGTGGCTCAGTTAGTTAAGCTTCTGCATTAAACTCAGATCATGATCCAGGTCACAAGGCAGGCTCCCTGTTCAGAAAGGAACATGCTTTTCCCTCTCCCTCTGCCCCTCTCACTCATGCTTTTTCTCTCCTCTCTCTCTCAAATAAATAAAAAACATCTTTGCAGAAGAAACAAACCCACAAGGAAGAGAAATCTCCCATGTAGAAGAATTTTAAACAATTTGTGCAGACATTGCACCGTCAAGTTCATGAGCATAGCTTCCCACTCTTAAGTGTGGAATACACATAGTAACTTCCTTCTACAAAATATAATATGAAAAAGTTAAAATAATATTGATAATATAATAATAATAATAAAAATAATAATTAATAATAATAATAAAGAATCAGTTTACTGTGGAGAAAGCTGACAAACACTACCACAGCAAGGTGACGAGATCGATACCAAGACTGCTAAATCATGTTAGTATCTATCCCTTATATGATATAATAAAAATGGCAGTATATCTCTGTATATAATCCACAAAACAGTTCAATTATGAGATAAATGACAGACATGTCCCAACTGAGGGAAAGTTTACAAAATACTCTACTTCTCAAAGTGTTCCAGTGCAACAACAAGGAAAGGCTGAAAGACTGTCACAATCTAGAGGAGCCTAAGAAAACAGGAGGACAGGAGGAGCAAGATGGCGGAAGAGTAGGGTCTCCAAATCACCTGTCTCCACCAAACTACCTAGAAAACCTTCAAATTATCCTGAAAATCTATGAATTCGGCCTGAGATTTAAAGAGAGACCAGCTGGAATGCTACAGTGAGAAGAGTTCGCGCTTCTATCAAGGTAGGAAGACGGGGAAAAAGAAATAAAGAAACAAAGGCCTCCAAGGGGGAGGGGCCCCGCGAGGAGCCGGGCTGAGGCCGGGGCGAGTGTCCCCAGGACAGGAGAGCCCCGTCCCGGAGACGCAGGAGCTGCACCGACCTTCCCGGGGTAAAGGGGCTCCAGGGAGGTGGAGCAGGACCCAGGAGGGCGAGGATGCCCTCGGGTTCCCTGGGACAGTAACAGCAACTGCGCGCCCAGGAGAGTGCGCCGAGCTCCCTCCCTAAGGGCTGCAGCGCGCACGGCGGACCCGGCGGGACCCGGAGCAGCTGAAGGGGCTCGGTCGGCGGCTCCGCGGAGGGGGCTGCGCGGCCCCGGGAGCAGCGCGGAGGGGCTCGGGCAGAGGAAGAGGCTCCGTGCGGAGGGGGCTGCGCGGTTCCAGGAGCAGCTCGGAGGGGCTCGGGCGGCGGCTCCGCGGAGGGGGCTGCGCGGCCCGGGAGCGCGAATCCACCAGCGCAGGCACCGGAGCACAGGGCGCCGGGACACAGCCCAGGATCCCGCCTCCCCCGGGACAGGCAGAGGCCGGGAGGGCCCAGGACAGCGAGGACGCTCCTGCCCCAGCTGAGCAGATCAGCGGCCCCGCCCCGGAGCCTCCAGGCCCTGCAGACGGAGTTCCTGCCGGAGCTGAATCCAGGTTTCCAGAGCTGCCCCGCCACTGGGGCTGTTCCTCCTGCGGCCTCACGGGGTAAACAACCCCCACCGAGCCCTGCACCAGGCAGGGGCACAGCAGCTCCCCCAACTGCTAACACCTGAAAATCAGCACAACAGGCCCCTCCCCCAGAAGATCAGCTAGACGGACAACTTCCAGGAGAAGCCAAGGGACTTAAAGTACACAGAATCAGAAGATACTCCCCGGTGGTTCTTTTGTTTTGTTTTGTTTTGTTTTGTTTTGTTTTGCTTTTTGATTTGTTTCCTTCCCCCACCCCCTTTTTTTCTCCTTTCTTTTTCTTTCTCTTTTTCTTTTTCTTTTTTTTTTTTTTTTTCGTTTTTTTTCCCTTTTTTTCTCTTTCTCTTTTCTTTCCTTCTTTCTCTCCTCTCTTTTTCTCTTTTTCCCAATACAACTTGCTTTTGGCCACTCGGCACTCAGGAAAATGACTAGAAGGAAAACCTAACCTCAAAAGAAAGAATCAGAAACACTCCTCTCTCCCACAGAGTTACAAAATCTGGATTACAATTCAATGTCAGAAAGCCAATTCAGAAGCACTATTATACAGCTACTGGTGGCTCTAGAAAAAAGTATAAAGGACTCAAGAGACTTCATGACTGCAGAATTTAGAGCTAATCAGGCAGAAATTAAAAATCAATTGAATGAGATGCAATCCAAACTAGAAGTCCTAACGACGAGGGTTAACGAGGTGGAAGAACGAGTGAGTGACCTAGAAGACAAGTTGATAGCAAAGAGGGAAACTGAGGAAAAAAGAGACAAACAATTAAAAGACCATGAAGATAGATTAAGGGAAATAAACGACAGCCTGAGGAAGAAAAACCTACGTTTAATTGGGGTTCCCGAGGGCGCCGAAAGGGCCAGAGGGCCAGAATATGTATTTGAACAAATTCTAGCTGAAAACTTTCCTAATCTGGGAAGGGAAACAGGCATTCAGATCCAGGAAATAGAGAGATCCCCCCTAAAATCAATAAAAACCGTTCAACACCTCGACATTTAATAGTGAAGCTTGCAAATTCCAAAGATAAAGAGAAGATCCTTAAAGCAGCAAGAGACAAGAAATCCCTGACTTTTATGGGGAGGAGTATTAGGGTAACAGCAGACCTCTCCACAGAGACCTGGCAGGCCAGAAAGGGCTGGCAGGATATATTCAGGGTCCTAAATGAGAAGAACATGCAACCAAGAATACTTTATCCAGCAAGGCTCTCATTCAAAATGGAAGGAGAGATAAAGAGCTTCCAAGACAGGCAGCAACTGAAAGAATATGTGACCTCCAAACCAGCTCTGCAAGAAATTTTAAGGGGGCCTCTTAAAATTCCCCTTTAAGAAGAAGTTCAGTGGAACAGTCCACAAAAACAAAGACTGAATAGATATCATGATGACACTAAACTCATATCTCTCAATAGTAACTCTGAATGTGAACGGGCTTAATGACCCCATCAAAAGGCGCAGGGTTTCAGACTGGATAAAAAAGCAGGACCCATCTATTTCCTGTCTACAAGAGACTCATTTTAGACAGAAGGACACCTACAGCCTGAAAATAAAAGGTTGGAGAACCATTTACCATTCGAATGGTCCTCAAAAGAAAGCAGGGGTAGCCATCCTTATATCAGATAAACTAAAATTTACCCCAAAGACTGTAGTGAGAGATGAAGAGGGACACTATATCATACTTAAAGGATCTATTCAACAAGAGGACTTAACAATCCTCAATATATATGCTCCGAATGTGGGAGCTGCCAAATATATAAATCAATTATTAACCAAAGTGAAGAAATACTTAGATAATAATACACTTATACTTGGTGACTTCAATCTAGCTCTTTCTATACTCGATAGGTCTTCTAAGCAAAACATCTCCAAAGAAACGAGAGCTTTAAATGATACACTGGACCAGATGGATTTCACAGATATCTACAGAACTTTACATCCAAACTCAACTGAATACACATTCTTCTCAAGCGCACATGGAACTTTCTCCAGAATAGACCACATATTGGGTCACAAATCGGGTCTGAACCGATACCAAAAGATTGGGATTGTCCCCTGCATATTCTCGGACCATAATGCCTTGAAATTAGAACTAAATCACAACAAGAAGTTTGGAAGGACCTCAAACACGTGGAGGTTAAGGACCATCCTGCTAAAAGATAAAAGGGTCAACCAGGAAATTAAGGAAGAATTAAAAAGATTCATGGAAACTAATGAGAATGAAGATACAACCGTTCAAAATCTTTGGGATGCAGCAAAGCAGTCCTAAGGGGGAAATACATCGCAATACAAGCATCCATTCAAAAACTGGAAAGAACTCAAATACAAAAGCTAACCTTACACATAAAGGAGCTAGAGAAAAAACAGCAAATAGATCCTACACCCAAGAGAAGAAGGGAGTTAATAAAGATTCGAGCAGAACTCAACGAAATCGAGACCAGAAGAACTGTGGAACAGATCAACAGAACCAGGAGTTGGTTCTTTGAAAGAATTAATAAGATAGATAAACCATTAGCCAGCCTTATTAAAAAGAAGAGAGAGAAGACTCAAATTAATAAAATCATGAATGAGAAAGGAGAGATCACTACCAACACCAAGGAAATACAAACGATTTTAAAAACATATTATGAACAGCTATACGCCAATAAATTAGGCAATCTAGAAGAAATGGACGCATTCCTGGAAAGCCACAAACTACCAAAACTGGAACAGGAAGAAATAGAAAACCTGAACAGGCCAATAACCAGGGAGGAAATTGAAGCAGTCATCAAAAACCTCCCAAGACACAAGAGTCCAGGGCCAGATGGCTTCCCAGGAGAATTTTATCAAACGTTTAAAGAAGAAATCATACCTATTCTCCTAAAGCTGTTTGGAAAGATAGAAAGAGATGGAGTACTTCCAAATTCGTTCTATGAAGCCAGCATCACCTTAATTCCAAAGCCAGACAAAGACCCCGCCAAAAAGGAGAATTACAGACCAATATCCCTGATGAACATGGATGCAAAAATTCTCAACAAGATACTGGCCAATAGGATCCAACAGTACATTAAGAAAATTATTCACCATGACCAAGTAGGATTTATCCCTGGGACACAAGGCTGGTTCAACACCCGTAAAACAATCAATGTGATTCATCATATCAGCAAGAGAAAAACCAAGAACCATATGATCCTCTCATTGGATGCAGAGAAAGCATTTGACAAAATACAGCATCCATTCCTGATCAAAACTCTTCAGAGTGTAGGGATAGAGGGAACATTCCTCGACATCTTAAAAGCCATCTACGAAAAGCCCACGGCAAATATCATTCTCAATGGGGAAGCACTGGGAGCCTTTCCCCTAAGATCAGGAACAAGACAGGGATGTCCACTCTCACCACTGCTATTCAACATAGTACTGGAAGTCCTAGCCTCAGCAATCAGACAACAAAAAGACATTAAAGGCATTCAAATTGGCAAAGAAGAAGTCAAACTCTCCCTCTTCGCCGATGACATGATACTGTACATAGAAAACCCAAAAGTCTCCACCCCAAGATTGCTAGAACTCATACAGCAATTCGGTAGCGTGGCAGGATACAAAATCAATGCCCAGAAGTCAGTGGCATTTCTATACACTAACAATGAGACTGAAGAAAGAGAAATTAAGGAGTCAATCCCATTTACAATTGCACCCAAAAGCATAAGATACCTAGGAATAAACCTCACCAAAGATGTAAAGGATCTATACCCTCAAAACTATAGAACACTTCTGAAAGAAATTGAGGAAGACACAAAGAGATGGAAAAATATTCCATGCTCATGGATTGGCAGAATTAATATTGTGAAAATGTCAATGTTACCCAGGGCAATATACACGTTTAATGCAATCCCTATCAAAATACCATGGACTTTCTTCAGAGAGTTAGAACAAATTATTTTAAGATTTGTGTGGAATCAGAAAAGACCCCGAATAGCCAGGGGAATTTTAAAAAAGAAAACCATATCTGGGGGCATCACAATGCCAGATTTCAGGTTGTACTACAAAGCTGTGGTCATCAAGACAGTGTGGTACTGGCACAAAAACAGACACATAGATCAATGGAACAGAATAGAGAATCCAGAAGTGGACCCTGAACTTTATGGGCAACTAATATTCGATAAAGGAGGAAAGACTATCCATTGGAAGAAAGACAGTCTCTTCAATAAATGGTGCTGGGAAAATTGGACATCCACATGCAGAAGAATGAAACTAGACCACTCTCTTTCACCATACTCAAAGATAAACTCAAAATGGATGAAAGATCTAAATGTGAGACAAGATTCCATCAAAATCCTAGAGGAGAACACAGGCAACACCCTTTTTGAACTCGGCCATAGTAACTTCTTGCAAGATACATCCACGAAGGCAAAAGAAACAAAAGCAAAAATGAACTATTGGGACTTCATCAAGATAAGAAGCTTTTGCACAGCAAAGGATACAGTCAACAAAACTCAAAGACAACCTACAGAATGGGAGAAGATATTTGCAAATGACATATCAGATAAAGGGCTAGTTTCCATGATCTATAAAGAACTTCTTAAACTCAACACCAAAGAAACAAACAATCCAATCATGAAATGGGCAAAAGACATGAACAGAAATCTCACAGAGGAAGACATAGACATGGCCAACACGCACATGAGAAAATGCTCCGCATCACTTGCCATCAGGGAAATACAAATGAAAACTACAATGAGATACCACCTCACACCAGTGAGAATGGGGAAAATTAACAAGGCAGGAAACAACAAATGTTGGAGAGGATGCGGAGAAAAGGGAACCCTCTTACACTGTTGGTGGGAATGTGAACTGGTGCAGCCACTCTGGAAAACTGTGTGGAGGTTCCTCAAACAGTTAAAAATATACCTGCCCTACGACCCAGCAATTGCACTGTTGGGGATTTACCCCAAAGATACAAATGCAATGAAACGCCGGGACACCTGCACCCCGATGTTTCTAGCAGCAATGGCCACGATAGCCAAACTGTGGAAGGAGCCTCGGTGTCCAACGAAAGATGAATGGATAAAGAAGATGTGGTTTATGTATACAATGGAATATTACTCAGCTATTAGAAATGACAAATACCCACCATTTGCTTCAACGTGGATGGAACTGGAGGGTATTATGCTGAGTGAAGTAAGTCAGTCAGAGAAGGACAAACATTATATGTTCTCATTCATTTGGGGAATATAAATAATAGTGAAAGGGAAAATAAGGGAAGGGAGAAGAAATGTGTGGGAAATATCAGAAAGGGAGACAGAACGTAAAGACTGCTAACTCTGGGAAACGAACTAGGGGTGGTGGAGGGGGGGGAGGGCGGGGGGTGGGAGTGAATGGGTGACGGGCACTGGGTGTTATTCTGTATGTTAGTAAATTGAACACCAATAAAAAAATAAATTAAAAAAAAAAAAAAAAAAAAAAAAAAAAAAAAAAAGAAAACAGGAGGACAAATGGAATGTGATATGAGGGATGGTAACTTAGCAAAAACTAAGGAAATCTGAATAAACTATGGTCTTTGGTTAATGCGACTATTTTAAATTTGATTCCTTAGCTAATATTTGTACCGTAGTAATATAAGATATCAATAATTGGAGAAATTGAGAGCAAGTGCATGTGAATGCACTGTAGTATCTTCTCAATTTCTCTATAAATCTTTGTTTTTTTCCTAATTAATAAGATTTATTATGAAAATCGACTTAAATGAATCAGGCTCCAAGTGTGAAGACATTTTAAGAATCGTTGAATTAACTTTTGCCTTATTCTTAAAGAGTTCCTTTGATGGAAACAAAGTAAGAATTTTAGATCAGAAGGAAAGAAAGACACTTATGAACACGTATAATGCCTCCTCAACCTGAAAAGCAGGAACAGATAATAAATAGCAAAAATAAGATAAAAATACTTCTAGTATAATAGACACCATATTGCAAGTGCATTTAAAATTATCAATGCATAACATTTATTTCCTTGACATTTGTCTTCAAAAGAGTTCACAGTGTTTCAGTGTCAGTTGAAACAGGGGAAGAATCTCAGGGAAGAATCCTTCACAAAATAATCGGACCATTGGTAATAATGACTCTCAGTTCTTTCCAAATCCATAAAGATGCATTTCCTGAGGAGTGACTGAGCTGTGAAGAAAGAGATGAGAAACCCTCATCCCTCTGAATTACTTGTGTCAGAATATTTTAACCATAGTACTACGGATAGTAAATTATCCTTATTAACAGGAAATATGTCTCAGATTGGAATCTGAGCAATTAGATGGCCAGAGTAAAAACACTTTGACTCGCTCTTCATCTTTTAAAGATAAAGGAGAGCTTTTCTATATACAAACTCAGTTGTCTAGATAGCCTTAGGGAATAAGAGTCTGCAGCATGGAATCCCGCTGCACAGCTGGGACGCCCACGAGCCAGGTCTTCCTGATCCCAAATCCCTGGGCCTGTCCCCCAACACACGCTGCCAAGCTGAGGTCATTTGCTCTCTTAGGAGCTCCGGGGAAGGGGGAAAGAGCTAGATAGGATGGGATGGAATGCAAAGAGGCCGAGAAAATGAAGGCCTTTCTACTTTAAGTTCAGTGTTCGTACAAGTCCAGCCATCCCAGGCCCCTGTGAAGAAGAGCTGAAATTTACATTATTTCAGTTACAGGAAAAAAACAAAGTTTACAGCTTAATGTCTTTGAAAGCCCCACAACAGAATGAAACCGAGCCCATGCCAAGGGTTGGAAGTGCCTATTAGAATGAGAGCAGAGCTTAATACCCTTGAAGGCCCCATATCAAAATGTAAACAGAACTTGAGGAATTGCTCCAGCCCTTTTGGAGGACCCCGAGACAAGTCCTTAAAACTAAGTTAAAACCCACCTCGGGGTCCAAGTCCCTGCTCCGCTGTGTTGGGTGTACTTGGTCGCAAGCTCGAGTTTGGAAATCAACCCTTGTGTGTTTGCATTGGTGTCAGCTCCTTAGTGGTTTCTCGGATTCGCAATCTTGGGCACAACACCCCATGTCCCCTCCCACCTTGACTGAAACCCTATCCCCTCCCACCCAGGGTGAAACTCAGTCACCTCCCTGCCTACAACAGCTGGGCACAGGCCGTCACACAGGTCCCACGGGCACGGTGGGCACTCCCGCCTTCCCTGGCCTCCCAGAGGAAGGAAAGAGGTTTCGGCCGGACACACTACCATGGTGGCCCCAGGGCTCCCTGCCCAGCACGGCACCTTGTGACAGGTCGGGTCTCTGTTCCTGACGCCTGCTCCTCCTCCCCGGTTTTCCCACAGGAAATGAAGCAGGATGCCCTGGTCTCCTCCAGGGACATCACGCAGGTAGACCTGGACGTCATCAGGAAGTTCAGCAACCACATCATGTTTTAGGACTGCTAGGCGGACGGGTGAGGCTGCTGGGCCAGGGGGCTTCCGGGCCTCGGAGGCTTTTGGGTAAGGTAAACGGGGCCTCTGAGGCCAGGGGGAGCAATAGCAGCCAACAACACATGGCTCCATGGTAGGGTGATGGGGATGACCACACCACCCCCCCGGGGCCTCAGGGATGAGGAAGCCACAAGGATGGGGCCTCCAGAGGTTCCCATGGGAGCTGAACACCAAAGGGGAGAGGGACGGCCCCCTGAGAAGCAGGGGATGGGGTGGCAGACATGGGGGGTAGGAACCGGACCTGGGGGCCGTGCGGCATGTCCGCGGCTGGAGCAGGACACACATTGATCCCATGAGGGTCAGACGGTTCAGAGTGACACCCACTCTCAGTGTTTTATATATTTCTAAATTCTGTGCATTTAATTTGAGACAATTTGCAATTTGAAAACATACATATTATGATGACCCCCAGATAATGCCCCTGGTACAGCCAGGGCCTTGCACTCACCACATGGGTCCACAGGGGCAGGTGTTACAACAAACCCCAGAATGGGGTCACCTTTATTTGTAGACGTCTCTGTGTACATCTTAGAGAAAGAGGATGCCCTTTGTCTGCCGGCCCCCCACGCCATCCCCCCATTCCCCAGACCCACACCATCCCCCTACCTCATCATCCCCCATGGCATCGCCCCTACCCCATCCCCCTCAAACACACACAGCCTCACACAATACCCAACCACAGTATACCCCAACATCCCCCCTACACCATTCCCCACATTCCACTACCATCATACCCATGCCCCCACACCATCCACCACCACACCATCGGCCCCGAGCAAGGACCCAATCTAGCTACCCCCTGTGGGACATGATCAGCCTCCCCGGGGTTCTCTGGATACCCTGCTCCCATCAGAATCCCGGGTGTCCCATAGAGTACCCAGGGGTTGCAGGGAGGAGGGACGGCAGGGAGCCCCTGACAGTGTGTGAGCAGGTGAGTGAATCAGAGGAACCACTGTGCCCTGCCTCCACCCACTGTCACTCCTAGAGGGCAGGACACCCTGCACAGGACACCAGGCCCTAAACCAGAGGTACCTGGGCTGATTGGGCCCAGGCTCTGTGGGGGCTGGGTTGACTTGAGCCCCCACCAGTCTCAACACAAAGACTAATGGAATCAGGTCCCCATGGCCCTGGCCAGCCCTGGATTCTGGCCCCAGGCTGAGCAAGCCCTCTCACAGCTGGATGTGGCCTGCAGGGCCCTGGGCGTGCCCCACAGATCCAGGTCGCTGATCTAGGGAAGCCCTGGGGATCCTGGGACACCCCAGTGTGGGGAGAGGAGGGGCAAGCTGGTGGGCCCCACCCACACCCACACCAGGAGGCAGGCTCCTCCAAGTGCTGGGGCCCAAAGAGGCTCCAAGGCCGGGATCCAGCTGCCCTTCAGGGACCCAGCACAGGAGCCCATGAGTTGCAGGTTCAGGTCAGCTCTGATGTCCTCAGTACCATCACTCAGGCTGAAACCTCAGGACACACGCCCCCACCCGGAGTCCACACATGCTCCCAGGTGGGGGACTCCAGCACCTGCCCCCCCACCCTGTGTGATTCTTGCCCTCCCCTTAAAGGACAGAAAGGTCTCCCTCCCCAGGGGAAGACACACAACCACGGCTCTGAGCCCGCTTGCTGTAGAAAGTCAATAAAGTGTTGTGGTGCGAAAATGCACAGCCAGCCCGTTTCTGTGTCTCCCAGAACTCTGTGCACGGAGCGTGTAGAGACCCCCAGAGAGAGGAGGGGGCACCACCTTGGCCCCAACAAGCCCGTGCAGGGGCGCCACCAGGCACACACAGCTGAAGTCCCCACGTGCCTTCTAGGAGTGGCCAGACCCACTGCCGGACATGGGAATGTGGCCGAGCTGGAACTTCAAGCTCAGCTGACCCTCCAGCTGAAAGTCACTGCACAAGCGAGCCCCGGCACTGCCAGGAGAGCCCAGCTAACTGCCCAGAGACAGGACCAGAAATGATTTTGTGCCAACCATTTCGGGGTTTTTTGGTGACCCAGCCAGAGGATCCGATTGCTGCACAGGAGCTGCATGTGATAGAGACACACACACCTCAAAAGCAACAAAAGTCGGAATCCCCCCAATGTTGTCAGACAGTAGCCAGATGGTTACATACACAACGCTGTGGTCCCCAATAGGATACATGGAAAACGCTATAAACCACGACTGTAGAGGTGCTGGAGCTGTGCCTGCTGTGTTCCAACAAGGAGGGCAGAGGGGCAGGAAGCATCATCCTGAGGGGGGGCCACTCCTAGGAAAGGAAACCAGGTCCCTGTGAAGGCTACGGAGGGTGAAATCCGTCCTCCTCTCTTTCTGCTTCTGGTTTTCATCCTAAATACATTTTCCTCAATTATATTAGCAGAATTTACTTTATGTTTTTAAATTTCTTTTTATTGCCATCCAATTTGTATGAATTATTTCTTCAGCAAGGGTGTCATTCAGGAGAGATAAAGATTTTCCCAGACAGGCAACATATAAAGGAGTTCATGACCACTTAACCAGTCCAGTAAGGAATTTTAAGAGGGACTCTTCTAGTGGGGGAAAAAAGAGACCAAAAGCAACAAATACTAGAAAGTACCAGAGAACGTCACCAGAAATACCAACTCTTCCGGTAACACAGAGGCACAAAGTTCATATCTTTGAATAGTCACTCTGAATGATGATGGACTAAATGCTCCAATAAAAAGATATAGGGTGGGATCCCTGGGTGGCACAGCGGTTTGGCGCCTGCCATTGGCCCAGGGCGTGATCCTGGAGACCCTGGATTGAGTCCCACATCGGGCTCCTGGTGCATGGAGCCTGCTTCTCCTTCTGCCTGTGTCTCTGCCTCTCTGTCTCCCTCTGTGTGACTATCATGAATAAATAAATAAATAAATCTTTAAAAAAAAGATATAGGGTATGGAGTAGTTAAGAATCAGGATCCGGGATGCCTGGGTGGCTCAGGGGTTGAGCCTCTGCCTTTAACTCAGGGTGTGATCCTGGAGTCTGGGATTGAGTCCCATATTGGGCTCCTGGTGGGGAGCCTGCTTCTTTCTCTGCATAATTTTCTGCCTCTCTCTCTCTCTGTCTCTCTGATAAATAAAATTATTATTAAAAAAACAACATCCATCTGTACGCTGACTACAAGATGCTCACCTTAGACCTATAGACACCAACAGATTGAAAGTCAGGGGATGGAAAATCATCTATCACGCTAATGGATATCAAAAGAAAGGTGGAGGACCCATACTTATATCAGACAAACGAGATTTGAAACCAAACCCTGGGGGACACGTGTTGGCTCAGTGTTTGAGCATCTGCCTTCGGCTCAGGGTGTGATCCTGGGATCCAGGATCAAGTTGTCATCGGCCTCCCTTAGGGGAGTCTGCCTCTCACTCTGCTATGTTTCTTCCTCTGCTCCTCTGTGTATCTCTCACGAATAAATAAATAAAATATTTAAATTTCTAAAAAGAAAGAACAAATAGTGTAAGAAGAGATGAAGAAGGGCATTATTTCATAATTAAAAAGACTCTCTATCAAGATCAAACAACTAAATATTTATGCTGCCAACATGGCAGTACCTAAATATAGAAAACAATTAACAACAAACGTACAGGAACTCAATGATAATAATACAATGAAAGGGGATTTTTACACCCACTTATTTCAATGGACCAATCGTCTACGCAGAAAATCAACAGGGGAACAATAGCCTTGACAAACTGGACCACAGGGACTCAACAGATATAGTCTGAACATTTCATCCTAAAGCAGAATACACACTCCTTTCAAGTGCACATGGGACATTCTCCAGAACAGATCATATCATGGCCCACAAATCAGCCCTCAACAGGTACAACAGGTACAAGAAGGTTGATATCACATCATGTACATTTTCAGAACACGACGCTATGAAACTTGAAGTCGACAGTTAGAAAAAAAATTGGACAGACCAAAAATACGTGGAGATTATGAACATCCTACTAGAGAATGAATGGAGCAACCAGGAAATTAACAAGGAAATTTAAAACAAATGAAAATGAAAACATGTTTCTCCAAACCTCTGGGATGTAGCAAAGGTGGAGGGGCAAGATGGCGGAAGTGTAGGGTCCCCAAATCACCTGTCCCCACGAAATTACCTAGATAACAATCAAATCATCCTGAAAATCTATGAATTCAGCCTGAGATTTAAACAGAGACCAGTTTGAATGCTACAGTGGAAAAGTTCGTGATTCTATAAAGGTAGGAAGACGGGAAAAAGAAATAAAGAAACAAAAGGCATCCAAGGGTGAGGGGCCCTGTGAGGAGCCTGGCTATGGCCGGGGCGAGTGCTCACAGGGCAGAAGAGCTCTGTCCTGGGAGAAGGAGGAGCTTCACCAATCTTCCAGGGCAGAATGGCCCCTTCAAGGAGTCAGAGCAGGACCCCAGGAAGGCGGGGATGCCCTAGGGCACCCTGGGACACTAATAGAAACATGCACTCCCAGGAGAGTGCAGCGAGCTCCCTAAGGGCTGCAGGGCACATCCATTGACTGGGGAGCAGCTCTGAGGGGCTCAAGTGGTGGCTCTGCACAGAGGTGTTTGCAAGGCCCAGGAGCAGCTTGGCAGCGGTGCCTCCTGCAACGGAAGAGGCTCCATTCAGAGTGGGATGTGGAGCTCTGGGAGCAACTTGGAGGAGCTCGGGCGGTGGCTCCACAGTGAGGTGGCTGTACAGCCGGGAGCGAGAATCCAACAGTGCAGGCCCCGGAGCACAGGGCACCGGGAAACAGCCCAGGATTCGGTCTCCCCCAGGACAGGCAGAGGCCCAGAGGGCCTAGGACACCAAGGACGTTCCTGTCCAGAGCTGAGCAGATCAGCGGCCCAGCCCCAGAGCCTCCAGGGCCTGCAGATGGACTGCTCCTGTGTTACTGCAGGGGCTGAATACAGGATTCCAGAGCTGGTCGCTGACACTGGGGTTGTTCCTCCTGGGGCCTCACGGGGTAAACTACCCCCACCGAGCCCTGCACCAGGCAGGGGACAGAGCAGCTCCCCCACGTGCTAACTCCTGAAAATCAGCACAACAGGCCCCTACCCCAGAAGACCGGCTAGACGGACAAGTTCCAGGGGAAGTCAAGGAACTTAAAGTATACAGAATCAGAAGATAACCCCCATGTTGTTTTTATTTATGATTGCTTCGCCCTCCACTTCCCCCCTTTCTTTCTTTTTCTTTCTCTTTTTATTCTCTTTTTTCCTTCTTTCTTCCTTTATTCTTTTTCGTTTTTCTCTTTTCTTTCCTTCCTTCTCTCCTCTCTTTTTCTCCTTTTCCCAATACAATTTGTTTTCGCCACTCATCACTCAGCAAAATGACTCGAAGGAAAACCTCACCTCAAAAGAAAGAATCAGAAACAGTCGTCTCTCCCACAGACTTACAAAATCTGGATTACAATTCAATGTCAGAAAGCAAATTCAGAAGCACTATTATACAGCTACTGGTGGCTCTAGGAAAAAGCATAAAGGACTCAAGAGACTTCAGGACTGCAGAATTTAGATCCAATCAGGCCGAAATTAAAAATCAATTGAATGAGATGCAATCCAAACTAGAAGTCCTAATGACGAGGGATAACGAGTTGGAAGAACGAATGAGTGACATAGAACACAAGTTAATGGCAAAGAGAGAAACTGAGGAAAAAAGAGACAGACAATTAAAAGACAAGGAAGACAGATTAAGGGAAATAAACGACAGTCTGAGGAAGAAAACCCTACGTGGAATTGGGGTTACCGAGGGTGCCAAAATGGACAGAGGGCCAGAATATGTATTTGAACAAATCATAGCTGAAAACTTTCCTAATCTGGGAAGGGAAACAGGCATTCAGATCCAGGAAATAGAGAGATCCCCTCTAAAATCAATAAAAACTGTCCAACACCTCGACATTTAATCGTGAAGCTTGCAAATTCCAAAGATAAAGAGAAGATCTTTAAGCAGCAAGAGACAAGAAAATCCTGACCTTTATGGGGAGGAGCATTAGGGTAACAGCAGACCTCTCCACAGTGACCTGGCAGCCCAGAAAGGGCTGGCGGGATATATTCAGGGTCCTCCATGAGAAGAACATGCAACCAAGAATACTTTATCCAGCAAGGCTCTCATTCAAAATGGAAGGAGAGATAAAGAGCTTCCAAGACAGGCAGGAACTGAAAGAATATGTGACCTCCAAACCAGCTCTGCAAGAAATTTTATGGGGGACTCTTAAAATTCCCCTTTAAGAAGAAGTTCAGTGGAACAATCCACAAAACAAGAGCTGAAAAGATATCATGATGACACTAAACTCATATCTGTCGATAGTAACTCTGAACGTGAACAGGCTTAATGACCCCATCAAAAGGCGTAGGGTTTCAGACTGGATAAAAAAGCAGGACCCATCTATTTGCTGTCTACAAGAGACTCATATTAGACAGAAGGACACCTACAACCTGAAAATGAAATGTTGGAGAAAAATTTACCATTCAAAGGGTCCTCAAAAGAGAGCTGGGGTAGCCATTCTTATACCAGATAATCTAAAATTTACCCCGAAGACTGTAGTGAAAGATGAAGAGGGACACTAAATCATACTTAAACGATCTATCCAATAAGAGGACTTAACAATCCTCAATATAAATGCCCCGAATGTGGGAGCTGCCAAATATTTAAACCAATTAATAGCCAAAGCGAAGAAATACTTAGATAATAATACACTTGCTTACTTCAATCTAGCTCTTTTTTTAAAAGATTTTATTTCTTCATGATAGACACAGAGAGAGAGAGAGGCAGAGACACAGGCAGAGGGAGAAGCAGGCTCCACGCAAGGAGCCCGATGTGGGACTCGACCCTGGGACTCCAGGATCACACCCTGGGTTGAAGGCAGGCGCTAAACCGCTGAGCCACCCAGGGATCCCCTCAATCTAGCTCTTTCTACCCTCGATAGGTCTTCTAAGCAAAACATCTCCAAAGAAACGATACCTTTAAATCATACACTGGACCAGATGGATTTCACAGAAATCTACAGAACTTTACATCCAAACTCAACTGAATACACATTCTTCTCAAGTGCACATGGAACTTTCTCCAGAATCGACCACATACTGGGTCACAAATCGGGTCTGAACCGATACCAAATGATTGGGATTGTCCCCTGCATATTCTCAGACCATAATGCCTTGAAATTAGAACTAAGGTATCCCTGGGTGGGCGCAGCAGTTTGCCGCCTGTCTTTGGCCCAGGGCGCGATCCTGGAGACCCGGGATTGAATCCCACGTCGGGCTCCCAGTGCATGGAGTCTGCTTCCACTCTGCCTATGTCTCTGCCCCCCCCCCTATCTCTCTCTCTCAGTGTGGCTATCATAAATAAATTAAAAAAAGAAAAAAAGAAAAAAACACACCTTTACTACAATCAAGCAATTGCACTGTTGGGGATTTACCCAAAGATTCAGATGCAATGAAATGCCGGGTCACCTGCACCCCGATGTTTATAGCAGGAATGTCCACAATGGCCAAACTGTGGAAGGAGCCTGGTGTCCATTAAACATGAATGGATAAAGAAGATGTGGTTTATGTATACAATGGAATATTAATCAGCCATTAGAAAAGACAAATACCCACCATTTGCTTCAATGTGGATAGAACTGGAGGGTATTATGCTGAGTGCAGTAAGTCAATCGAAGAAGGACAAACAGTGTATGTTCTCATTCATTTGGGGAATATAAATAATAGTGAAAGGGAATATAAGGGAATGGAGAAGAAACGTGTGGGAAATATCAGAAAGGGAGACAGAACATAAAGACTCCTAACTCTGGGAAATGAACTAGGGGTGCTGGGAGGGGAGGAGGTCTTTTTAACTTTCTTTTCTTAAATAACATCTATAATTCTTTTCTTGGCCGTCAGCCTTCACCCTCTCTTCCCGCC